>NW_011499985.1:616998-622369 GCF_000495115.2 Populus euphratica
CTCTCTTTTTTAAATTCTCAATTTTTGAACCTAGATTTTGTGTTTTTAATCACTATTATCTTACTGCTACTTAAAGACTACTGTTTTAATCAGGTATCTTTTGATTTTTTTTGTTCAATTTGATTGTAATTTGCCTTTAATTTTACAATTTCTCACAATTAGAGTGTAAAATTACAATTTGATATAAAAAATTTGATTTTTAGTAATAATTCGAACAATTATTAATTAGTTTGTGAAGAAATAAGGCTATGCCTATGTGGTATTGGTAGGCTGGAAGATTTTTATATTTTATTGTAATCATGCATTCTCAAAAAATAAAAAATAAAAAAGAATATCAGGATTTGATTCTGTGATGTTTTTCAGGTACGCTGCGGGGAGTTGGTTGGACATAGTCGTAAAGGAGGCGGGGAGTGAACTTTTAGCTGCTGTTGGCTGCATTTGTTTTTTTATATATATATTTTGTTTGTTAGAGATGGGGTGGGGAAACATTTACAGGAGACGTGCGAAAGTATTTACTTTGGCCTTGATAATTTACATTGATTACAAGGTACGAATCAACCGTATTGAAAGTCTGATTATGAGTTATTTATTTTGAGTAATGCTTATTGCTTATGCTGATTGTGGTGGTTGTCTTTTTTTATACTGAAGGCTTTACAGAAAAGAGAGAAATTCATGAAGAAACCGAAAAGTGATGCATTGTGGAAGAAGGCCCATGAGCGGAATGCTAAGCGTGTTTTTAATTTGATGGTAGAGTTGGAAGGTTTGTGGGTGAAACTTGGACAGTATTTGTCCTCACGTGCTGATGTGCTTCCTTCTGCTTTCATTTCAATTCTCAAGCAGTTGCAGGACTCTCTCCCTCCTCGTCCGTTTGAAGAGGTTTTGTTTTAGTCTTTTTCTAGTAGATTTGGAAGTCTTCATGTGATTCGATGTGACTTTGTTGATTTAATGTTTCTGATTAGTTTTTATCTCATAATGTTAGCTGTTTATTTTCAAGCCATGTTTCTCACTGGTTGGTTCTGTTAAAATTTTTGTTTGCACACAGGTTTGTCACACTATCAAGAAAGAACTAGGGAAATCCACGAAGGAGCTTTTCTTGGATTTTGACGAAAATCCTCTGGCAACAGCATCGGTAAGATCCTTAGACTATATTTTTGTGCTAGGAAGTTAGCGTGGATGCTCATTTAGGATTGAAATTTTGATTTTCTTGCTCTCACAAGGTGTGTACATTTTGGAATAATCTTGTTGTTCTCATGTTATAATCTATGTAGATTGCACAAGTGCATCGTGCAACATTAATTGATGGGCAGAAGGTGGTTGTTAAAGTTCAACATGAAGACATCAAGAAAATCATATTGGAGGTTTGGAAACTCTTTGGAGTTTGGCTTTTGAGATACTGCATCGGAAAGCAAATGTTTCAGTCGTTATGGTTGTTTTGCATGCCTTTTTTTTTTGCAGGATTTAAAGGATGCAAAATCCATTGTTGACTGGATAGCATGGGCAGAACCGCAGTATAACTTCAGCCCTATGATCGATGAATGGTGCAAAGAAGCTCCAAAAGAACTTGACTTCAACCATGAAGCAGGTAAACTTTGTCTTTTGCAATATTTCTGTGGATGAAATTATGTTGATTTGCTATTTTATGTTCTTTTACAACCAATAGATAATAAATGTGAGCTCTGGCTGGGTCTGGATGAGGGTATTGAGATTTGGGATTCATATCAGGAGCTTGAAATAATGATAATGAAATCCAATCATTGGGACAGTTAAATCTGATCATGTTTAGAATCCATACCAAGTGCCGCATCTTAATTTTTTATTGAATCAATGAAGTGAATGGGATGATAGCTGTGTGGTGTCAGCAGTGAGGATAATTGATGGTGGTGGAGGCAAGGTTGGCAGTTGTGGTGATCATATTTGGATTTTAGTGGTTGTATGTACTCTCTGAATGTGGAGGCAACAACTTTGCTTGATGGATATGGTGCAATGAGGGTGGCAGCAGCAGCAATGATGGTGGCAATGTGAGGGTAACTTTAATGACAGTGGTCAAGGCAGTGTGGTGGTAGCAGTGCAATGGCAGTGGCATGGTTCTAGTGGTGATTTGGTGGCAACTCATGTGAGGACTTTGGAATGGTGCTGGTAGTGCTAATGGAAGCATTAGCATTGGTGCTATGTTGCAGTGGTGAGCTTGGATGTTGTAGAGATGAAAGTGATGGTTGGCAACTGTGTATTCAGCCATTTTCTAGCATGTTCATGAAAGTGAAACTCCAACTCACTATACTGAATTCAGTGTAGGACATTCCCAATATATTTATTAACACTGTGCAGAGACAATGCAAGGAATTTTATATTCTTTAATCTCTTCCTCCATTTATATTCTCTTACTGTTTTTCTTATCAAGTACATCATTGTGTTTCTCTACTGTTCAGTGTACCTTTCTCTCTTACTGATTCTGGTCTATTGTATTTGTAGAGAATACCAGAACCGTGTCTCAAAATCTTGGCTGCACAAGCAAATATGATAGCAACAAGCCCATCAATCAAGTGGATGTTTTGATTCCAGAGGTTATTCAGGTATCATTTTGCTCTCATGTTTTGACATAACAAAGTTGCTTGCTCGAGTGCAGGTGCAATAGGATGAAATCCTAAAAATATATCTTGTCGTAGGAATTTTATTAACATTTCTCTCTGTCCGGAACAAATATTAAAGGACTCATTGCAGGCATCTTCATTGACATTTCTGAGCCCTGACAGTTAACTACCATTCTTACAAAAAGAATCATGTGGGAGAAAAATGAACATTTTTATGTCATTCTGAAGCCTGGGCAGATTGCAGTGGAGGAAAATGAATTATTTAGTTATGACACCATCGTGAATGTCTATACCATATACCCGAGTAAAACACATGCACATACCTATAATTACTAGATGCTAGTCTCTTCACATGTTTTTAACCTAATACAGATGGTTTCTATATATATTTTCAATGAGTGGATCTTAAATAGTGAATTCCTTCTAATCCTAACTGCTTGGTGCCTTTTTCGCTATTCTTATTTTGATAATGATCCTTCAATCTTTTCACTCTTTCTGACTGTGCATCATGTTCTTCTCTTTAACAGTCGACAGAAAAAGTTCTGATTTTGGAATATATGGATGGAATTCGCTTGAATGACTTTGAATCCCTAGAAGCTTGTGGTGCTAACAACCAAAAGATTGTTGAAGAAATCACACGGGCCTTTGCCCATCAAATATATGTTGACGGGTTTTTTAATGGTGACCCTCATCCTGGTACACCTCTCTCTCTCTCTCAACTACTGCTCTAGTGTTTGCTTACCAATAGTATATAAGGAAAAAAGAAAACAGAATCCCTGGCTGTTTCCTCAGACAAGGAAAGAAAAAGAGAATGTGTGTCCAAATTTTCTCTTGTTGATGTTTATGTAACACCTGCGATATGCTTTCAGGGAGCTATTTTAATGAATGAAATTTGATTACGGGTCTGAAATCGAAAATCAAAACATATGTTCTTTCTCCCATTTCTCTTATGCACGTTGCTCTACCCTTTCTTCTATCCTATTCTCCCTAATTGCGCCCTAAATCAGAATCAGTTTACTCTGTTGAATGCTTTTATATTGGTTGTGGTGCAGGTAATTTTCTGGTGAGCAAAGAACCTCCACATCGTCCAATTTTGCTTGACTTTGGGCTGACAAAGAGGATATCAAGCTCTATGAAACAATCACTAGCTAAAATGTTTCTTGCTACGGCTGAGGTTTGTGAAAATCTTCCTGTCAGTGTACTGTCAATAATGCATTATAATCATAGAGCATCTGTGTAACAGATCTGATGATTAATTGTGTTGAGCAATACAACAATTTTTTTCTTGCATGGGAGTGTTTTCTGTGTCCTAGTTTAGCATACTGTTTACCCTTTCTCTCTGTCTCTGCCATTACAGTATATGCTTAACCCATTGTAGCTGCTCCATATTTTGCTGAAATTTACTCAAAAGTGCACATTGGTCATTAAAATCAAATTACTGGTCAAGTATAGCTGAGCATGCTCCATTATTTTCATATTCTTTCACCACTGTTATGCATAAGATATGCCAATTCAACAGAGCACAATATTTTTTGGTTTTGTCATCACTCCTATCTGTTTATATTTTTTTTCTATTTTTTTTAATTTTTTCATTATAAAATAAATACTATGCTTTCTCTTACAGGGGGACCATGTTGCTCTTTTGTCTTCCTTTTCTGAAATGGGACTTAAGCTGCGCCTGGACTTTCCTGAGCAGGCTATGGATTTTATCAGTGTCTTCTTCCGCACGTCAACATCTGCAAGTGAAGCTGCTGTAAGTATGCACTGCCTGCTTTTAGAGGTCTATTTTGATACCAGCGATTCCAATCTTTTACTGTGTTTCTGTAAAGGAATATGCCAAATCTTTGGGAGAGCAAAGAGCAAGAAACATGAAGGTGCTACAGGAAAAGATGAATCTCAGCCAAAAGGAAGTTAAACGATTTAATCCGGCAAGTCTTCCTATCACATTGTTCTACTTCTATCAATATTTTTCTTGATCTGTTTGTTAGCAATTTCATCAATATTTATTAACAATTGTTGGTTCAGATTGATGCATTTCCTGGTGATATGGTAATATTTTCACGGGTTATTGGTCTTCTGAGAGGTCAGTAATAAACTCTTTACACTGGTAGCAGTTAATGAGAAAACTTTTGCATTTCTTTACTTTTCCTTTGATGTGGGGTTAGGACTTTCTACCACATTGGATGCTCGCATAGTATATCATGATATCATGAGACCATTTGCCGAATCTGTTCTGCAAGAGTAAGTCTATCTAGAGCAATGAGCCAATTTGTATAATGTCTTTGTTTATTGTTCATCTCTATTTGAACTTTGAAATTCAATTGCCAGGAAGATTGCCAAGGGGCCATCAGAAAATGCACAGTGGATCAATGACACCCCAGTTCATTCTGACGCGGAGGCAAAGCTGAGGCAGATTTTAGTTGAGTTAGGGAATGATGACAAAATACTTGGAATCCAGGTCTGCATGGCTCCATTTTTTTCTGACAAAGTAGCATAAATGAGAATCTTAAGAATAACTTGTTAACAACTGTAAAACTAATCTCTTATTTATTTTATACTGGTTTTTATGCTTTTGACATGGAAAAAATAACTGCCTTGTTTTCCTTATATTTTGACTACTTTATGAATTTGACGCCTAAAGGTTTGTGCCTACAAAGATGGAGAGGTTATTATCGATACTGCTGCTGGAGTACTTGGTAGATATGATCCTCGCCCAGTACAGCCTGATAGTCTTTTTCCTGTTTTCTCTGTAACGAAGGGCATTGCAGCAGGAAGGTTACATT
>NW_011499985.1:622400-643341 GCF_000495115.2 Populus euphratica
CAATGTTACATTGGCTTGTTGACAATGGGTATGTAGCAGTAATTGTATGAAAGCAAAGCCTTTTGTGTGTTATCATTTACTGAAATGCTGGGCAAAATATTTATTTTTGTATGTAGTTTTGTTTTGGATTAATTTTCATGTAGTTGTAAGCTTTCACTGGGATTACTGAATGCATGATCTGCTTCCTAAAAACAATATCGACACAAGCACTGGTGTTTATCCTGCATGAACTATGTCAGCATTTTGGTTATATGACTGGATGATTTTTCTTTTGAGCTCCTTGCCGGTTCTTAGATAGGATATCATTTTTAGCATGAGTAATTCTGCCCAGTATGTAGTAATTTAAGGCAAACTTAATGCAAAATGTGTTTTGTGGTTGGTCACAAAAAGTCGCATGTTGTCTTGCAGAAAACTGAACCTCAATGAAAATATTGCTAATATTTGGCCAGAGTTTGGATCAAACGGAAAGAATCTCATCAAGGTGTGAAAGTTTATTTCCCTAGACCTGCTAAACCTTTCAGATTACCACCTGAAGCTCCTTTGTATGCTCACTTATCTTATTTTTTTTCTGTTTAGGTCCACCATGTTCTTAATCATACATCTGGTTTGCAAAATGCTCTGGCCAACCTCAGAGAAGAAAATCCTTTGCTAATGGCTGACTGGGATGAATGTCTGAAACGGATTGCTATGTCAGCACCTGAGACTGAACCTGGCCAAGAGCAGTTGTATCACTATCTGTCTTTTGGCTGGCTTTGTGGTGGAATAATCGAGGTACAATCCCATGTTCAAGTGTTTGAACATGAAAGAACCACGAAGCTGATGTCCGCATTTTTTTCTTTGAATTGCTTTATGATTGGAATGTCTGATCTGCATCTTTTTTCGGAGGGAGCTTGTTTTGTCCTGCATTTTAATAATGTGCTTTAATGAAACAGCACGCCTCTGGGAAGAAATTTCAGGAGATCCTTGAAGAAGCAATAATTCGACCTCTCAACATTGAAGGCGAGCTATATGTTGGAATTCCTCCAGGTATCTGTTAAAGTCTGTGTATTCAATGTTCTTGCTTTGCTAGCAGAAATACTACAAAAGATTTGCCCATGCAATTGCTTTTTTTTTTTTTCAAGTGGTCATACTATCTGCCTGTCCTTCCTTCCATGGTAGAGTTATCATTCTCCTGCAAATTGTAAATTCAAAGTTTTTTTTCATGTTTGGCACATTAATGCTTGTCATGTGTCTCCTCCAGGTGTGGAATCTCGACTTGCGTGTCTGACATTAGATAAAGATGATTTTAGCAAGCTCTCAAAAATTGCTAGTCGTCCTGAACTTCCCTCCACCTTCCAGCCAGAGAACATTTCCCAACTAGTAACTGCAGTGCCTGCTTTGTTTAACATGCTGAACGTTCGTCGCGCCATTATACCAGGTGCTAATGGACATTGCTCAGCTCGTGCTCTTGCACGCTACTATGCAGCTCTTGTTGATGGAGGCCTGGTCCCGCCACCTCATTCCTCTTTGTCGAAGCCACCCCTTGGTACCCACCCACACATTCCCAAATTTTCTTCAGAGATTACCTCCAAAAAGCAGAAAGGTAAGAAGAGTAAGGCAGAGGGTTCTGCTTCAAAGAAGAAAGGAAATGGTTATGAGCTCAAGATGAATCACAGTAAAGATTTCAAGGATGGTGGAGAAAGTAACAGTGATGGGTATACCAGGCTTGCTAATGATAGCGCTGGTGGCAGCAGCAGTGATTCTAGTCCACCCAAAGGCTTTGCAGCCAGCAAAAACTCTCGCCAAAATAATGCCATCAGGATTTTTAATAACCCCAGAATTCATGATGAGTTCATGGGCGTGGGTGAGTACAGGAATCTAGTACTGCCAAATGGGAAATTCGGATTAGGTTTTAGGAGATTTAGTTCAAGTGATGGATCCTTTTATGGATTTGGGCACTCGGGTATGGGTGGATCCACAGGTTTTTGTGATATTAAAAGCAGGTTCGCAATTGCAGTTACCTTGAACAAAATGTCACTCGGGACTGCAACTAGAAGAATTATTCAGTTTGTTTGTTCAGAGCTAAATGTTCCGCTACCAGACGAGTTCTCAGTTCTTAGTGAAACTGCACCCGACGAAGAGTTAAGCATAGCGAGACCTCTGATTAACTGAAGACAAGGACTCTTCTCATTGTCAACATGTACTGTGCTATCCATGATAACCTCAGCCCAAAAATACATAAATTATTTATACTGAATACAATCGTGTCAATAGGAAATTGTAAGACATTTACAGCTATCATTTATAAGGTTATACGAGGAGTTTTATAAACATCCAAGCGTACTTTGATACATTTGCTTTATGTGTTTTTAGTCTTTCATTGATGCCTGTTGCGTTATTTAGGGCTTGATAGAAGTTGGCATACAGTTAGTCTGTTAGTCAATTTTTTTTTAATACAAAAATAACTTGGTTTTAACTTCAAAATAATAATTTAAAATTAAGTTGGTTTAACTTGCTTTTCTTGAAATTCAGACAGGGTAATATAAACTTGATATTGTAGAACAAATTTTATTTTTAATAGCATGGAAGGCAACTTTAGAAAAACCACAATCATTAGATTTATGGCAATTTACAGTCTCAAAAACTTTGAAACCCATAACTTGTAGTAATGCCATGCCGCCACCCCCGCCTGAACTTCTACTCCAACTTCTCCAGCATTTTATCAAACACCAAAACCAAGTCAAACAAATCCATTCCCTCATAACAGCCAAAGGCCTCCTTTATAACCCAAACACATGCCCTAAAGACAACTCCAAATGGAAAACTACCCTTCTTTACAACACTCTAATAAGAGCCTACCTCAATTTCGGACAACACCAAAAAACTCTTCACCTCTTCGCTCTCATGCTTGCCCGCCAAACCCCACCAAACAGCCACACCTTCCCTTCCATAATCAAAGCAGCCACACATTCTTGCCTCTCTATAGGCACTTCCCTTCACACCCAAGCTATCAATCGTGGGGTTCTTTATGACCCCTTTATACAAACATCATTGTTGGGTATGTATTCGCAGTTTGGTGACTTACTTAATGCCTGCAAGGTGTTTGATGAAATCTCGCACCCATGTATTGTTGAATATAATGCAATGCTAGATGCTTATGCGAAGAATGGTGACATGGGTTCTGCTTGTTGTCTCTTTAAAAGCATGCCTAAGAGAGATGTAGTCTCGTGGACTAGTGTTATTAATGGGTTTGCAAAGAATGGACTTCTTGGTGAGGCAATTAGGCTGTTTAGGGAGATGATGTTGCATGATGATGTAAAGTGTTGTTTTGTTAAACCCAATGAGGCCACATATGTTAGTGTGTTATCATCATGCGCTAATTTAGATGAAAGAGGGGTCCTTTCTATAGGGAAGCAAATACATGGGTCTATAGTAAGGAATGAGGTTTTTGTTACTGTTTTTATTGGGACATCATTGGTAGATTTTTATGGAAAAGTGGGTTGTTTGAGTAATGCCATTAGAGTTTACAACAAAATGGTGGTTAAAAAGGTTTGTACTTGGAATGCTATAATTTCTTCACTTGCTAACAATGGTAGAGAAGAACAAGCTCTGGACATGTTTAAAAAGATGAAAGGGGAAGGTTTGTGTCCAAATGAGGTCACCTTTATTGCTGTACTTACTGCTTGCGCTCGTGCCAAGCTTGTAGAGATTGGGCTGGAGTTGTTTCAATCAATGGCTGGTGAGTTTGGCCTGGTGCCAATAATGGAGCATTATGGGTGTGTTGTTGATCTTTTGGGAAGGGCAGGATTATTGAGGGAAGCTAGTGAATTTATAAGGAGGATGCCTTTCGAGCCAGATGCTTCAGTTTTGGGTGCACTTTTAGGTGCTTGTAAGATTCATGGAGCTATTGATTTGGGAAATGAAGTGGGAAGCAGGTTACTTGAATTGCAGCCACAGCATTGTGGTCAATATGTGGCTTTATCTAGCATTCATGCTGGGGTGAATAGATGGGGTGTTGCTGCTGATATAAGGAAAACAATGGTGGAGGCTAGAGGTAGGAAGGTTCCTGCCTGCAGTTTGATTGATTGCATATGAAACAGGAGTTTATTCACTTGAATTTTGCTCTTTAGAAATAATAATGACAGCATATTGAAATCACAAGGCAAAGCTCAAAGCTTAACTTTCTGGTTCTCCTTGTATGAGTGGGTTCTGGACTTCATGTTGATACTTCTGTCACAAAATTGCTGCCGCCCCTATTTCCACGTTAGCTTTGCTGAGAGCTTGTCAGTTTGAATATAAGATTTTGATAGACTATTGATATATATCAGCAATTCATCGCGGGATCTTTCATCTCCCTTCCTTATAGTAGATACAGCTTGGATTTGATGGAAGAATTGGATTGATGGATGCCAGGGCCCCCCAGGCTTCAAGGATGCTGGTGGCCCTTGGATTTAACTGATTGCTTTATTTGTATTAGTCCCGTTCTCTCTTTGGCCGCTGTGTGCGGAAAGAAATGGTGAAGACTGGAATTATGATTTATTTTTTTTCTTTAAATCGAACAAGTTACTTAATTGAAGAAAATCAGGAACCTACAGGTTTTTGGGAGGTTTGCTGGGTCTAGGATTTCTCTTCACTGCTTTATTTGTTATCTAGCAAAACCTTACAAAAACTTTTCATCCTCCCATTCATGCCACCTCCAAAACTTTGTCATGCAAGAGATCAATCAGATCAAATAAAAGTAATGATAATAAAATGGGAGGAATTTGATCAACACCAAGGGTTTTACAACAAAGTTGGCGGAACAAGTTCCCATTCAAAGAAAGAAATTCTAGTAAGTGATACGTTGTTTCAGAAACCATAGAACAAACTGTAGGCTGGAGAGTTTTGCGTTTGCATCAGATTCCATCCGTGTTCCCCTTCTCTCAGTTTACGTACATGGCTGTTGCACATGCATCAGATTCTTGCTTGAACTATAATGTCCCGAAAGAATGTATAAATTGAATGGTTTAAGTTGGCCATTGTTCATGATACCTTCCATAAGCAATTTTAATGACTACAAGGGGGAAAAGAATTCCCATCCAAAGTAAAAAAAGAACGATTAGCTTGCTCTTGTAAATATAGGAATATTTCAACTGATAACTCGAAAGGAAAGAATAAAGGGCATTTCTTGGGGAAGACGAGCATCCCAAAAACCATCATGAAAGCAAAGTTCTTTTGCTTCAGTACATGAAATTAAGATTCCATGGCCTTTTCCAATGCACTATATATACATCAAGTAATAGATCATATGAAGCACCATCAAATCATAATCTCCCTTTTTTTATTTCTCCTCTTTTCTCAACCAATCAATTACTCCCTATATTGCACATTTCCAAATTTATTATCCTTTTATTTCAGTTTTATCCTCTCTCAACCATTCCTTAGTTCTGAAGAATATGGCTGATGCTCTTGTTTCCGTAGTCTTGGAGCAGCTGAGCTCAATCATTATTCAGGAAGTGCAACAAGAAGTGAGGCTCGTCGTTGGTGTCGAGAACGAGGTTAAAAAGCTTACCAGCAATTTCCAGGCCATCCAAGCTGTGTTTGCCGATGCAGAGGAAAGACAGTTGAAGGATCAGTTGGTCAAACATTGGTTAGATCAGCTCAAAGATGTATCTTACGACATGGATGATGTTTTGGATGAGTGGGGCACTGCAATTGCAAAATCGCAAAGCAAGTTAAATGAGCATCCCCGCAAGAATACAAGGAAGGTATGCTCTTTCATGATCTTCTCTTGCTTTCGTTTTAGAGAAGTTGCTTTGCGTCGTGATATTGCTCTTAAGATTAAAGAACTGAATGAAAGAATAGATGGCATTGTGATTGAGAAAAATAGGTTCCACTTCAAATCATCTGAAGTTGTAATTAAACAGCATGATCATCGGAAAACTGTTTCTTTTATAGATGCAGCAGAAGTGAAAGGTAGAGAAACGGATAAAGGCAGGGTGAAGGAAATGTTGTTGAGTGAGAGTAGTCAAGGACAAGCCCTCCGTACAATCTCTCTAGTAGGGATGGGAGGGATAGGAAAGACAACCCTTGCTCAACTAGTTTATAATGATCCTGAGGTGGAGACCCACTTTGATAAGAGAATATGGGTTTGTGTATCAGATCCCTTTGATGAGACAAAGATTGCAAAAGCAATCCTTGAAGCTCTTAAGAGTCCTGCCTCAGGTTTAATCGAATCGCAGACTTTACTAGAAAACATACAACTATTGATTAGGGGAAAGAAATTCCTGCTTGTCCTAGATGATGTGTGGAATGAAGATTCCACAAAGTGGGAGCAACTGAGAAACTCCCTCACGTGTGGTTGTTTGCATGGAAGTAGTATTTTGGTGACCACACGTAATAGGAATGTTGCAAACTGCATGGGATCCTCACGCACTGACATTTTAGAACTAGAACTTCTCTCTACAGATGAATGCTGGTCACTGTTCAGTCAGCTTGCATTTTTTGATAAAAATAGTAGAGAGAGAGGAAATTTAGAAGATATTGGTAGAAAAATCGCAGCCAAGTGTAAAGGCTTGCCTCTTGCTGCAAAGAGTCTAGGAAGTCTTTTGCGCTTTAAAAGTAGAAAAGAAGAGTGGGAAAGTGTCTTGAACAGCCATGTCTGGGAGATTGAAGAAGCTGAAAGCAAAATTTTGGCTCCTTTATGGTTGAGCTACAATGACCTGCCCTCTGATATGAGACGGTGTTTCTCATATTGTGCAGTCTTTCCAAAAGACTTCAGATTTGGGAGGGATGCTTTGATCAAACTGTGGATGGCACAAGGTTTCCTTCGGAAAACACAGAATAAAGAGATGGAAGTAATGGGTCGTGAGTGCTTCGAAGCCTTAGCTGCTCGCTCTTTCTTCCAAGATTTTGAGAAAGACGAGGGTGATGGCAGCATTTATGAATGTAAGATGCATGACATGGTGCATGATTTTGCGCAGAGTTTGACAAAAAATGAATGTTTTAGTGTAGACATCGATGGTGCGGCAGAGTCGAAGATAGACTCTTTTTCTAGAGATGTCCGACACTCCATGGTAGTGTTTAGAAATTATAAGACCGACCCCTTACCTGCGACCATCCATAGTTTGAAAAAGCTTCGCAGCCTGATTGTTGATGGTTATCCTTCATCGATGAATGCAGCCTTACCTAAACTAATCGCTAATTTGAGTTGTCTAAGAACATTGAAGTTGTCAAGCTGTGGAATAGAAGAAGTCCCATCCAACATAGGAAAGTTGATACACCTGAGGCATGTTGACTTGTCTAGTAATGAGATCAGGGAGTTACCTGAAGAGATGTGTGAATTGTATAATATGCTAACTTTAGATGTCTCGTATTGTAGGAAACTTGAAAGGCTGCCTGATAACATAGGAAGACTAGTCAAATTAAGACATCTCAGTGTTGCTAATTATGGGGCTGACTCGTGGTTTGTAAAGATGAGAGGAGTTGAGAAGTTAAGTTCTCTTCAGGAATTAGATGAGTTCCACGTGAGTGGTAGTGGTGAAGTGTCTAATATTGGGGATTTGAGAAACTTGAACCACCTTGAAGGATCTCTTAGGATAAGATGGTTGGGAGATGTGAAAGATCGTGATGAGGTTAAGAAAGCAGAACTTAAGAGCAAGAAACACCTCACTCATTTACGTTTATGGTTTGGATCGAGGACAGACAGGGAGAAAATTAACGATGATGAAGTCCTTGAAGCCTTAGAACCCATGACCCCTCCAAACTTAGAATCTTTGGAGATACGTGGTTACGAAGGAGTCATCCCAGTGTTTCCTAGTTGGATTAATAAGCTAAGGGTTGTTATACTCAGGTATTGGGAGAAGATTGAGAAACTGCCTGCTTTGGGGAAGTTGCCATCTCTTGAAGAATTAACCGTATGCGGGATGGAATGTGTGGGAAGGGTGGGGCGTGAATTCTTGGGATTGGGAGTTGATGGGGAGGATGGTGAGGATAGTGACATTAGTATTGGAGAAAAGACATCATCATCGTCGTCAAATACTGTTATTGCGTTCCCCAAGTTGAAAAGTCTTTTCTTTTGGGGTATGGGAGAGTGGGAAGAGTGGGAAGGAGGAGAAGGAGGAAATGAAGATAAAACAAACATCTTCAATTCAATCATAATGCCATCTCTTCGTTCCTTGGAAATTTGGAAGTGCCCGAAACTGAAAGCACTTCCGGATTACGTGCTCCAGTCAACAACTCTAGAGCACTTGGAAATCAATGAGAGCCCAATTATAGGAGCGCAATTCAAAGCGGGAGGAGAGGGCTGGCCCAACGCCTCTCATACCCCAAACATCAGAATTATTCGTTTATAACCACAGATTAGATGAGGTAAAGTGTTCTTTTATAATTAATTAAATCTGACATGACATTCTTTTGTATCTATGTATATATTAATTAATAGAAAAGGGTTGCACTTTTATGTATAATTTTAGGAAGCTGATCTTCTACTTAATTTCTCCTCTTAATTGGCAGTACTGTTAGTAGCTCCCTAATTGTTGGCAAGGTTTAATACGAGAACGCGAGAGATGCCTAATTATTGGCAAGGTTTAATACGAGAAAGAACAGCAACAATAGATAATTGGCTGCAGGTAACTTCTATGTACGTAATTAGGAACTAACTTCCTCTTTTATTTATGTAATTAGGAGCTGTATAATTAATTTTAATAAAAGAACAATAGCTTTGATGAAGTAAGTGTATCATCCATCAATTTCCTAGTTCAACTGTATAGTCATCTTTCGTGTTGCCATGGAACGCGTGCAGAGGGTGGGGCGTGAATTCTTGGGATTGGGAGTTAATGGGGAGGATGGTGACATTAGTATTGGAGAAAAGACATCATCATCATCGTCAAGTGCTATTATTGCGTTCCCCAAGTTGAAAAGTCTTTTATTTGGGGGTATGGGAGAGTGGGAAGAGTGGGAAGGAGGAGGAGGAGGAAATGAAGATAAAACGAACATCTTCAATTCAATCATAATGCCATCTCTTCGTTCCTTGACAATTGTGCAGTGCCCGAAATTGAAAGCACTTCCGGATTACGTGCTCCAGTCAACAACTCTAGAGCAACTGATAATCTTTAACAGCCCAATTATAGAAGCGCAATTCGAAGGAGGAGGAAAGGGCTGGCCCAACGCCTCTCATACCCCAAACATCGAATTTATGTAATACCCACAGATTAGATGAGGTAAAGTGTTCTTTTATAATTAAATCTGACGTCACATTATTTTTATCTATTTATTTAATAATAGAAAAGGGTTGCACTTTTATGTATAATTTTAGGAAACTGATCTTCTACTTAATTTCTCCTTTTAATTGGCAGGAGTTTCCTAATTATTGGCAAGGTTTAATACGACAATAGATAAATAGCTGCAGGTAACTTCTATATATGTAATTAGGAGCTAACTTCCTCTTTTATTTATTTATTTATTTGTTTGTTTATTTTGGGTGTTCCTATTGGATTAATTGCCTACTTTAGTATATATCCATTAAGTAGACAATATCTTCATCTAATAAGTACGAACGTGTGGTTTTACTGTATAATTAATTTTAATAAGAGAATAATAGCTTTCATCGATGAATTAAGAGCATATATCATCCATCAATTTCCTATTGCAGGCGCCCGACAACATGGGGAAAAGAAATAATCACAGCGCTCAAATCCATCGGAGGAGGAGGAGGAGGAGATGTGTATATATCCTTTAATTAATTAATTAATTATATTGTTTCTGACTTTGCTTCTTTTTATTTCTTTACTTATTGTTGTTGCCCTCTCTCTGTTTCTTATAATTGTTTGAATATTATCTGTACATTATAAAAGAAAAAAAAGTTGTTACCTTAGCATATAAATTAATAATAGTGTTTCCGTGATTGTCCCGTGGTTTTTCCCCTCATCTTGAGAGGGTTGTCCACGTAAAATTATCGTCTCCTTTCCCTTCTTTTATCTTCTCTCTCTTTATTTTTTTTTATTAATTTTTTTCTTCCTGTTCTGCTGTTGCTTACAGTAAACATGACTTTCAACTGCATTTTCTTAAAAAATGTTGTTTGAATGTCTTATGATTATATTCCACGTTAATTGTTGTCAATTTCATATTTTCTTCATTTCATTTTGATTTTTTATTTTAAAAATTATAAAAAGATTTAAAAACAAGTAGATAGGATGGAGAGTTTGACGAGGGAATTCGTTTGTGGTACAAAACATACCATTAAATTAATTATAATCAACCATGATCTAAGAATTATTTAATTATTTTTATGTTATAAATACTATTTCTCTTTTGTAAACTAAGAGTATTAAATTATAATTAATTTGACAAGACAAAATCCCAGTCATATTGGTTAGCTTAAGGTAGGAAGAACAATCTGGGTTGAATCAGTATCATTTACTTTGTCGATCAGGTAGATTAGATAGTTAAAAAATTTGGTTTTTTCTGTAGGGTAGAAAGAGCAATCTGGACTGTATCATTTCAATGTATCTTACTTGAAAATTGGTAGGCGGTCAATTTTATTTGGTTTTTGTACCAGCTGCTTGCAAAAAGATAATAAGCTTCTAATATTGAGCTTAAAGAAGACTGTAGTAGATGAAGCAGGGGCAATCTTACAGGCAAAACTGAGGCAGTTGTCTCCTACAACCTAGGATTTTCAGAATCTCAGCACTCATTTTGTTAGGTTCCAGAATTTCTAGCTTTATGTAAATGTACTGCTGTGTAAAACTGCATCAGAGGTGACGTTAGTGTTCACCAAAATTTCTTGTTTCTCAGTGAGGAGTGGATGAGTTTTCTAAATTCAAATTAATTAGACTATGCTGAAAATACTGAGAAGTTAGTGATGATGCTTGTCGTCAATCTTGTCAGTAGCGAGATCATTGAGGTATCCTCCCTGTTTAATCATTTGAAGGCATGTTGATCCGTTTAATGATCCTTTTCTTTCGGATTAAGTCTTATAACCAACAGCGAAGACAGGAATTTTTCCTGTGGGCTGTCAAGCAGATATATATAAATTATTTTTCAAGATTAATTATTAACTTATACATATAAAAAATTTCAAGTTAATAATAAAGTTTTAATTCAAATTTAAAGTATATAAAATTAAAAATTAAAAATAAATTATATTATCGAAATTGCACCTTTCTATATTTTACGGAATAAAATTCATTAATGATCTAATCCGAATCAATATCTTCAGCAAACTCTCGTTCAATATAAATCATCATAAAATATGCTAAAAATTTATTTTTTATTTTATGACAAAACGCAGTTTTAACATGTTTTATGTTGAAAATGCTCGCTTTACGGTGGCAATGAAAATAAATAAAGTCAAAATAAAATGAATCAACTTGTCAATCAAATGATATTACTGTGACTTAATTATTTTAATTAATCCTCGATATAATTCAAAAATGGTAGATATATTCTAAAAATTCTTATGATGAATCACACCAATCTAATAATGTTATTATTTGTTTATGAAGATATTCTTATCAATTTATTGAATAAAAGATAAATTATTTATATAAAAACTTAATAAAAAATTCAATATTTCAACTAGAGTTTTACCGAGTTATGCATTTTGATTGTTTGGTAAGAATTATTTTACCATTCTAAATAATATTTATGAGAATATTAATGACGGGTTTTTTTTATAAAAATATATTTAGAAAAAATTAATTTAGACCCATTAGAGCACTAAAACAACTTTTTTTAGAACTTATTAATTGCTGCATTTAATTACTGCATGTATATGTAAATTAAAATTTTGGATACTGATTTTTTTCTCTGCCTGCGCTACAGCCCATCTCAGCCATCTACACCCCTCCGCCTATGCTTATAACTATTGTCTTCACAGGTGGCTTTTCTATGAATTTATTATTATCAGAAATTCGACGTGTCTTTAACATCTTTTTTCTTCTCTCTGTTTTTTATGCTATATGTTAATAGCTATTGGATTACTTTTGTTTATTTTATAGCTATTGATTCTTTATGCAACATGCATGTTGACTTTTGAGAGCATAAATTAATTTGCTAGATAAAATTGAAGTTTAAGAGTGTGTATTTAAAATTATACTTGTAGTTGTTTTTTAAAATATTTTTTATTAAAAAATATATTAAAATAATTTTTTTATTTTTTTTAAATATTATTTTTAATACCAGCATATTAAAATTATTTAAAAATATTAAAAAAATATTAATTTAAAAAAATAAAAAAATACTTTTAAAACTTAAATGACCTGAGTAGTAGAAATTTTATCTACACTAGTTAAGTAATATGTAAGTTTTCAATTTAAACTATGTTTGTTTTCTAAAATTCATTTTTCGGGAGATTACTTTTTAAATTTTCATGTGTTTATTTGTCATTATAAAAGTTAGTCATACGAATTTTTTTAATTGAATTTTTTTTTTAAAATAGTTTTTTTACTATTTATAAACAATTACCGACAAAATTATATGCTGTATTTTTATGAGGAAACACCAATGAAATAAAGCGGTTAATAGTTTTTTTTCTTGCACCTTTTAGGTCATGCCTTTTTCTAATGGACCATATGCTAAAGCCCGCACACAATTGACTTCCTTTTTTTTTTTTTTTCCTCTTTCGGTCCCTTCTTATTTTTACCATATATTTTACACTTTGATCAATTCAAGTAGATGATCTAAAAAATAATTTTTATTTATTTATTGAACACCATTGGAATTCTTTTGTTATGAAATCATATCTTCTTCTTCTTCTTTTTTTTATTTGAAAAAAGTTATGTTGTTCTTTATTTTTTCAATCCATTATGTGTATCCTTAAAAAAAAAATTGGTTATTTGATACAAAAAGGAGTCATAAGCACATGATTCTATAATTAAATAAAGAATAATTTTAGAGATAAAAAGTTATTAAATTTAATAAGGTGCAGCATCATGGAATTGATAGGTTATTTTAAGTTCATTTAAGTTTGTTTTTTTTCTTTTTATTATTCAAATATTTTTCTTTTTATTTGTTTTTTTAGAATAAAGTTAATTGAGAATTAAGCATTCTAATTTTTTTATTTTTTTTTATGATTTATAGGGTTATCATAATCTCATAACCTTGATTATGAGTTTAGTTGGTCAAACTAGGTTGATTCGTGCTGATTCAATATATTGTTGTCTCAAATATATTGTCATCTTAGTATTTAAAAAATATCATTTAATATGTGTTATATTTTGAATTTTTGATTAGAAATCAATATATCATTATCTTAATATTATCAAATATATTGTCATCTTAGTATTTAAAAAATTTTCTTATTCAAATCACATGTTTTTGCTAATTTTCTTTGTTTCTTTAGACATAACAAGTAGATGATCATACAAGGTTAACTCCTTCCTTATTGTTCCATTTTAAACTCCGAATCAAATCGAGCAAGAGGATTTCAAAGGTTACTAATAGATTCCAGTTTGATTATACTTGTGAGGGTTACCTTTTAAGAATGTGTTTATATTGTGTAATTATTATGTTTGCGTGCATGAGATAAATTTTAAATTTTTTTAAGAGAATGTCTTGTTAATATTGCGGTTGAATTGTGTTTTCGAAAAGTTTTAGAGTTTTTTAGATTCAAAATAATTTTTTATATTTTTAAAATGTTTTAATATGTTTATATCAAAACTAAATTAAAAAAATGTTTTAATATATTTTTAAATAAAAAATATTTAAAATATATATATATATATATATATATATATATATTAGTGGGACACAGACATTTCACATTCCACCTATCTAGTAAATCTAGTGACGTAGGAGACCACCTGAACTTGTAGGCTAGACCGATGACAAATCAGTAAGTTGGCCTAATCAAAAATTGATGGACGCTCGCTTTTCGGTGCCCCAGCATGGGTTGGGTTGGAATATGCAGAGGTTTTTGAAACTTGTCGATGGATTATACTTAAAAAAAAATATATGTTTTTGTGTTTTTACTGTTACTAACTAATTTATTAACGCTAAGCTCTCGTTGGAGAATTCTAAATTAATTTCAAATCCCAAGAAAGAAGGCTTTAATATAAGTATATTTTTTAATATTATGAGATTTGTTAAATAAATAACTAAGAGATAATATTTGTGTTCAACATATAAATAAATAGAAACTTAAAGATTAAAATGAAAAGTGAATTTTTCTACCTCTAGAGTTAATGATGTTATAAATTTCTAGTAGTTTTAAAATTTATAAAATTTAAATTAATAATTTTTTAAAAATAAATATAAAATCTAATTAGTTAAATTACACCTCTTAAAATTAATTATTAATATGCTACCTTCTAATATAATTAGATCATTAAAATATATCACTTCTCGAATCAACATTATAGAGTAGTGAATTTAATGTAATTGAATTTACATCTGATTTTATACCTATTTATCAGCTTCGCAGTATAAAAGTAACTAATATTTTTTGCTAATTAATTTATTTTTATTTTAATAATTTGATTTAATTATCTCCAATAACTCATGAATAAATGAAAATTTCTTATCAACATCGAGACTCAATTAATACAATGATCCGGCATGATAAGTGAAGAAAGTAGAGATCATGTTATATTCATGGTTTATTTTCACATGTTATATTGATGCTCAAGATATCAAATTGATGTGTCATCATTATCATATTAATATTTAATTATCATCTAAATGATTATTTCTCTATATTTTTTTATATAAAAAACTCTGATTACCTTTAAAATAAAGAGATCGATCGAATGGTTTTATTGTTCTTTTCAATTTTTTACATAAATTAATCAATAACATAACTTGAAAACAAAGCCCCTTTAAAATGTTAAGGAAAAAAGGAAATTGAGGATTTAGTGTATGTCACAACCCATTAAATTCTTATTAACATGTAATTTTTTTTAATGGTGAATTTCCAATAAAAATAAGGAATCTAAGCACAACTGAGCCGTAACATTTGCAATTGTATTATTGTACGAAAATATATGTTTGATATTGAGTTACGTGATATTTTTATTTTTATTTTTTAAAAAATATATATTAATTTTTTTTATTTTTTTTTAAGTTTTAACATTAACATACAAAATTATTTAAAAATAAAGACTGCAAGAATACAATCTCATCCGGTGAAAGTTCAAAACACGATTAAAGATGCAAGCAATTTGCAATTCCTTAACTTGGGGGACCAGCAAGGAATTTCCAGCTTCAAATTTCAATAAAGGGGTCCAATTGGTAGCATGGGCCAACAACGCATGCGACCCTCCTCCTGCGTTTATGTATCGATAAAGCTGAACGACTTGAAAAATCATAGTTCAACCACTTAATTAATTAACCGATTAATAAAGTATTTGAAAAATCATAGATAAACTTAAGGTTGTTAAAATCACGACTTAACTCTTAAAATCTCATAATTTTAGGAGTTAATATATATATAACATATCAAATTAGATTAAAACTTGAAATAAGTTAAATTTAGTTAAAATCAATAAAATCAGATTAATTTTATAATTTTGACCGAGTGAGTTTGATCGATTTCGAGTTTTAACCCGATTTTATTGAATCATTAATACTGAATATCTAAATCATTTAAAAAAACCTAACGTCAACAAATACGTGGTCAGAAGTTGGAATCAAAATTTCAACAGCACGGGTTTGTCTCATCCAGATTCCTTTAATTTGAAAACGACATCTACTGGCGGTCGTTTCGAAGAATTTTCGCGCATTCCTCCCTTACTTACCTCTCTTTCTCTCCCCGACTGTCTTGCTGTCTGTTCAAACTTTTCTTCCTGTAACTTCAGGTAGGTTCTCTCTCTTTTCTAAATTCTCAAATTTTGAACCTAGATTTTGTGTTTTTAATCACTATTATCTTACTGATACTTAAAGACTACTGTTGTAATCAGGTATCTTTTGATTTTTTTTTTGTTCAATTTGATTGTAATTTGCCTTTAATTTTACAATTCTCGCAATTAGAGTGTAAAATTACAATTTGATATAAAAAATTTGATTTCTTAGTAATAATGCGAACAATTATTAATTAGTTTGTGAAGAAATAAGGCTATGCCTATGTGGTATTGGTAGGCTGGAAGATTTTTATACTTTATTGTAATCATGCATTCTCAAAAAATAAAAATAAAAAAGAATATTAGGATTTGATTCTGTGATGTTTTTTCGGGTACGCTGCAGGGAGTTGGTTGGACTAAGCAGTGAAAGAGGCGGGGAGTGAAATTTTAGCTGCTATTAGCTATATATATATATGTATATATATTTGTGTGTTAGAGATGGGGTGGGGAACATTTACAGGAGACGTGCGAAAGTATTTACATTGGCCATGATAATTTACATCGATTATAAGGTACGGATCAACCGTATTGAAAATCTGATTACGAGTTATTTATTTTGAGTGATGTTTATTGCTTATGCTGATTGTGGTGGTTGTCTTTTTTTATACTGAAGGCTTTACAGAAAAGAGAGAAATTCATGAAGAAACCGAAAAGTGATGCATTGTGGAAGAAGGCCCATGAGCGGAATGCTAAGCGTCTTTTTAATTTGATGGTAGAGTTGGAAGGTTTGTGGGTGAAACTTTGACAGTATTTGTCCTCACGTGCTGATGTGCTTCCTTCTGCTTTCATTTCAATTCTCAAGCAGTTGCAGGACTCTCTCCCTCCTCGTCCGTTTCAAGAGGTTTTGTTTTAGTCTTTTTCTAATAGATTTGGAAGTCTTCATGTGATTCAATGTGACTTTGTTGACTTGATGTTTCTGGTTAGTTTTTATCTCATAATGCTAGCGTTTATTTTCAGGCCATGTTTCTCATTGGCTGGTTATGTTAAAATTTTTGTTTGCACAGGTTCGCCACACTATAGAGAAAGAACTAGGGAAATCCACGAAGGAGCTTTTCTTGGATTTTGACGAAAATCCTCTGGCGACAGCATCAGTAAGATCCTTAGACTATATGTCTGTGCTAGGAAGTTAGTGCGGATGCTCATTTAGGATTGAAATTTTGATTTTCTTGTTCTCACAAGGTGTGTACATGTTGGAATAATCTTGTTGTTCTCATGTTATATTCTATGCAGATTGCACAAGTCCATCATGCGACATTAATTGATGGGCAGAAGGTGGTTGTTAAAGTTCAACATGAAGACATCAAAAAATCATATGGGAGGTGGAAATTCTTTGGAGTTTGGCTTTTGAGATGCTTCATCGGAAAGCAAATGTTTCAGTCCTTATGGTTATTTTGCATGCCTCTTTTTTTTGCAGGATTTAAAGGATGCAGAATCCATTGTTGACTGGATAGCATGGGCAGAACCGCAGTATAACTTCAGCCCTATGATCGATGAATGGTGCAAAGAAGCTCCAAAAGAACTCGACTTCAATCACGAAGCAGGTAAACTTTGTCTTTTGCAATATTTCTGTTGATGAAATTCTCTCTATGACATCACAAAATTGCTATTTTATGTTCTTTTACAACCAATAGATAATAAATGTGAGTTCTGGATGGGTCTGGATGAGGGTATTGAGATTTGAGATTCATATCAGGAGCTTGAAATAATGATAATGCAATCCAATCATTGGGACAGTTAAATCTGATCATGTTTAGAATCCATACCAAGTGCAGCATCTTAATTTTTTATTGAATCAATGAAGTGAATGGGATGATAGTTGTGTGGTGTCAGCAGTGAGGATAATTGATGGTGGCAGTTGTGGTGATCATATTTGGATTTTAGTGGTTGTATATATAGTCTTTGAATGTGGAGGCAACAGCTTGGCTTGATGGATATGGTGCAATGAGGGTGGCGGCAGCAGCAATGATGGTGGCAATGTGAGGGTAACTTTAATGACAGTGGTCAAGGCAGTGTGGTACTCTTTTGGTAGCAGTGCAATGGCAGTGGCATGGTTGTAGCGGTGATTTGGTGGCAACTCATGTGAAGACTTTGGCATGGTGCTGTTAGTGCTAATGGAAGCATTAGCATTGGCGCTATGTTGCAGTGGTGAGCTTGGATATTGTAGAGATGAAAGTGATGGTTGGCAACTGTGTATTCAGCCATTTTCTAGCATGTTCATGAAAGTGAAACTCCAACTCACTATACTGAATTCAATGCAGGACATTACCAATCTAGTTATTAACACTGTGCAGAGACAATGCAAGGAATTTTAAATTCTTTAATCTCTTCCTCCATTTATATTCTCTTACTGTTTTTCTTATCAAGTACGTCATTGTGTTTCTCTACTGTTCAGTGTACCTTTCTCTCTTACTGATGCTGGTCTATTGTATTTGTAGAGAATACCAGAACCGTGTCTCAAAATCTTGGCTGCACAAGCAAATATGATAGCAACAAGCCCATCAATCAAGTGGATGTTTTGATTCCAGAGGTTATTCAGGTATCATTTTGCTCTCATGTTTTGATATAACAAAGTTGCTTGCTTGAGTGCAGGTGCAATATGATGAAATCCTAAAAATATATCTTGTCGTAGGAATTTTATTAACATTTCTCACTGTCTGGAACAAATATTAAAGGACTCATTGCAGGCATCTTCATTGACATTTCTGAGCCCTGACAGTTAACTACCATTCTTACAAAAAGAATCATGTGGGTGAAAAATGAACATTTTTATGTCGTTCTGAAGCCTGGTCAGAGTGGAGAGGAGGAAAATGAATTATGTAGTTATGACACCATCGTGAATGTCTATACCATATACCCAAGTAAAACACATGCATGTTGATGACACCATCGTTGATGTTTATATAACACCTGCAATATGCTTTCAGGGAGCTATTTCAATGAATGAAATTTGATTACGGGTCTGAAATCGAAAATCAAAACATATGTTCTTTCTCCCATTTCTCTTATGCACGTTGCTCTACCCTTTCTTCTATCCTATTCTCCCTAGTTGCACCCTAAATCAGAATCAGTTTACTCTGTTGAATGCTTTTATATTGGTTGTGGTGCAGGTAATTTTCTGGTGAGCAAAGAACCTCCACATCGTCCAATTTTGCTTGACTTTGGGCTGACAAAGAGAATATCAAGCTCTATGAAACAATCACTAGCTAAAATGTTTCTTGCTACCGCTGAGGTTTGTGAAAATCTTTCATAATCTTTCAATTGAGCACAATATTTTTGGTTTTGTCATCACTCATATCTGTTTATATTGTTTTCTATTTTTGTTTATTTTTTCATTATAAAATAAATACTATGCTTTCTCTTGCATGGGGACCATGTTGCTCTTTTGTCTTCCTTTTCTGAAATGGGACTTAAGCTGCGCCTGGACTTTCCTGAGCAAGCTATGGATTTTATCAGTGTCTTCTTCCGCACATCAACATCTGCAAGTGAAGCTGCTGTAAGTATGCACTGCCTGCTTTTAGAGTTCTATTTTGATACCAGGGATTCCAATCTTTTACTGTGTTTCTGTAAAGGAATATGCCAAATCTTTGGGAGAGCAAAGAGCAAGAAACATGAAGGTGCTACAGGAAAAGATGAATCTCAGCCAAAAGGAAGTTAAACGATTTAATCCAGCAAGTCCTTCTATCACATCGTTCTACTTCTATCAATATGTTTCTTGATCTGTTTGTTGGCAATTTCATGAATATTTATTAACAATTGTTGGTTCAGATTGATGCATTCCCTGGTGATATGGTAATATTTTCACGGGTTATTGGTCTTCTGAGACGTCAGTAATAAAATTTTTACACTGGTAGCAGTTAATGAGAAAACTTTTGCCTTTCTTTACTTTTCCTTTGATTTGGGTTTAGGACTTTCTACCACGTTGGATGCTCACATAGTATATCATGATACTATGAGACCATTTGCCGAATCTGTTCTGCAAGAGTAAAGTCTATCTAGAGCAATGTGCCAATTTGTATAATGTCTTCGTTTATTGTTCATCTCTATTTGAACTTGAAATTCAATTGCCAGGAAGATTGCTGAGGGGCCATCAGAAAATGCACAGTGGATCAATGACACACCAGTTGATTCTGACGTGGAGGCAAAGCCGAGGCAGATTTTAGTCGAGTTAGGGAATAATGACAAAATACTTGGAATCCAGGTCTGCATGGTTCCATTTTTTTCTGACAAAGTAGCATAAATGAGAATCTTAAGAATAACTTGTTAACAACTGTAAAACTAATCCCTTATTTATTTTATCTTGGCGGCTTTCTCAAATTATCGATGGATACCACTTAAATTTGCCTGAATTAGACGATCCAATAACCCCTTAACAGTATTGCAATGACAATTGCTTCTTCCTTCTCGTCCATTTCGAAAAAGGGAAAAAATCAAGTGTAAAATTAAAAATTTTCAAAAAATACACCATTTTTGTCCACAATTAAATGACTCTAAGTAAGTACTAATGAACATAAAACCCCATTTTTTTAATTTATAATATAATTTGGTACTGTGACATATACTTTTTAAAATATTTTTTATTTAAAAATATATTAAAATAGTTTTTTATACACATATTTTTTAAATCATATAAAATACTAAGAATATATTAATTTAATATTTATATAAATTAAATATAATTATAAAAACCACTATGATATGGACAACGACTCTATCATCCTCTTTTTCATACTAATTTTCATCTCCTATTTTCTACAATACCGGCCCCCTACAGGACCTTACTTTCTTTCCACGTCCTTTTTTTTATTTCTGTCTTTCCTTTTTAACCTTTCTCTCTCCTACTTTCTATCCTTTTCTAGGGGGTAGATAGAGTTGAACACGTGACGACCATCTATTAGCTTTTGAGGTGAACATGTGGAGATAAGGGTGAACATGTGGCGATGATCTATTGGTTTCTTGGATTACCCGGTCCTTTGTCATAAACATGGTTCTTTTAGCTTTTCTTCAATACTGGCGACTGGCCCCTACTTTCTTCCTTCTTTGTCCCATCCTTTTCTTTCTCCTTTGATCATGCCGTGATTTTAGGGGTTTTCTTTATTTTTTATTTTTTTTTATTTTTTTATTAAGGTGAGTGTTCGGGCCAGCTTACA
>NW_011500863.1:0-9475 GCF_000495115.2 Populus euphratica
TACAGTCAATAGGTTCCTGTGTCCTGGGCAACTATTGCACCACAGTGAGCCTCAAAAATCTCATGGAGGTATCGTATGATTTGAAGTGTGGTGGTATTCATTTAATGGATATTTATTTGACTATGTATTCGTATCTTTTAATATATTTTCTTGAAGAAAGTATAATTTACACTGTTTATATATATATATCATATATTATTTGGTTATTAAACCAATCTGGCTGGTCGGATGATCTATGATCCAACTTAGATTAGGTTTCATAATAAATAAAAATATTTATTTTGTTTAATCTAGTCAAAACTTAATTGACCCGTAATTCTATTTTAACTTCTTTTCTATATATAAAAAAATGAGTTAATTATAGTCAATTAAATTTAACCAACCCGATAAGCGACCCGAGTCTTGCTCGGTTATACCATCTAAAGCCAACTGTTTGACCACAGTTATGGCTCTTTAACTCTTTTGAAGCAGGAAATTTCGCTTTCTTTGTGCTGGCAGTTTGAAGGTGATCATCGAGCTATCTCATCAAACTTCAATATCAAACGCGTACACTTTATTTATTGCTTTGTTCCCTCAATGCAATGGCAGTGCAGGATTTGTCTTGTAATTCCTGTCTTGCCAGCTAATTTCATGTTCAACACCTCAAATCATTTTCTATTGCCAGATTTCAACTCTCCCGATCATGGGAAATTAAAAAAAAAAATTATGAAATATTAATTAAAGCACGAATGATCCATCTCTAAACAGATCGAAGAGATGATATCAATATACGCAGAAGCGAAAATTACAAGTAGAAGACTAGTTCCAGCAACAGATTTTGTACTTAGATGAAGACAATCTTACAAAGAAAAATCAAATGAAATGGAGGGCTTTCAACATGCACTCATTACCCCAATCCTAATGGTCAGAGCAGTTAGAGATGAATCATTTTGTTTCTTGAAAAACTTGGTCATTTCTTTTAACCCTTTTACGGGAACTCGTGGTTGTCAATTATATGAGGGAGGGCTAATAGAAAATGGGTTTTCATGTCTTTCAAACATGATTGATTGTTGATTTTAGCCCTATAGTCCTTCCCATCAGGCTGCCTGATCCCCTTATAAGTAGACATTAGACCCACTAGAATTACTCAAAGCTTCTTGTTTCCTCTGCCTGAAAACCCTCTCAAAGAAGCTCCTTCTCAACAGCCTCATCAAGATTCAAATCATGAGGACTTGGAGCCCTTTACTTCCGCTTCTAGTTTTCAGTACAATCTTGCTAGCCTCGCTCCATTCTTCTACTTGTAGGCATGTCAGCTGGGCTACCTATGAAGAAAAACAGGAAATTAACACCAAGCATCCTCTTCCAGTTCCACAGTATGATCTGCCTGGTATTTCTCACACCGTGAAATCCATAGATGACAAGGTCAACAAATTGTTTGGAGGATCTCATAAGGCTGTCCCAGGTGGACCTAATCCACTTCATAATTGATTTGGATTTCTCAATTTTTGTAATCTGTTTCCATGAGAAGCTCCCAGCGTTGTCCTGGAGACAGAAAAATGCACTTTGGTTCTTGTCAAGAGTGAAAGAACCGTTGTGGTTCTTTCATTCTTTCCATGAACCGAAGTTAGATTCAGTTGTAAGAGTAAATCATGGATTAATTACCATGTTCAAGTTGTGTGGTGCTAATATAAGCTCATTATGTTTCTCACGAGCCTGTTGCAGTAGTAGTAGCAATTGTAAACTGTGCATCCAAGTATTAGGCTCCGTTTCAACCACGTGAAAAGCATCAATTTGATGCTTTTGATGGTTGAAACGTGATTTCAGTAGCTTAGCCAAACGCATATTTAACTGATGTATCATACAGCTCAGTCGAAATTATCAACTGTATTATCAATTATCTTTTGTTAACTTGGATTGCTTCAAGAAAATTATGGTGTTCAGATAGCAAGGAGATAGCCAGTGATCAAAGCACTGATTACCCAGGGGGGCAGTGTAGCCTCTAGGTGGTGGGACTGGAGAAAAGGCTACAAACACTAGGCTGAGGTTGACAGTTGACTTGTTAGTTGCTAGAGTGCAACCTTTTTTCTTCTTTTCTCATCCTTTTCAACCAAGAAAGTGGATCGTGCATGCATACAAATCCACTACCTTGTTTAATACTATTTACAAATTTCGAAGACAATCATTCTTGGCATCTTGCATCAGTAATCCATATGGCAGAACACGAGTTGTATCAGGCAGTTGTTCCAAAAACATTTTAGCATTGAGCTGCCGTCTGATAGTTAAACCATGAATTCATATTGGCAGGAAACTGAAATATTGTAGCTATGAACATCCACTCCCGAGTCCCTATCTGCTTGTTGGTAGGATGATGGTCAGATGTGCTTGATGGTAAGGAAAACTTACATAAAACTAACTGGAAATATCTTGAAATTAATCATGTGGATGACTAACTTAACATAGAATAGAAAGATATGAAATCTTCACATTGATCTGTGTTATGCTTGGTAAACATTATTAAAGAGTAATTTAATTCGAATAAATGCCCTCCAAGAACTAGCTCAAGGCGGTGAATTAAGTCAGCAGGTAACAAGATGCATCATAACAAGTCCCGAGGGATAGGTCTTGTGATCAAGGAGGTTTGTTCCATCTCTGAACTGTTTGAAGACGACCTTTAAAACCAGCATCTAAGAGAATTTTATTCTTCCGATTACACCAAACCGACACGAGGACATGCTTTTAGTGTTCTTTCGAGAAAAGATTTGATGCAGAAACTGACTCGAGGATACCATTATCGTCGAGGGAAAAATGATGCATCATATTGAGCTCAATTCTAGACAGGATAAGCTGTCCGAATCGATTTTTCGTATTCACAGTTCACCAACTATATTATAAGATTGGTTCAAGTGTCATGCTCTGTTCTTTCTGCATCATCTTCATCCTAGAGATTGGTTATTAATTTTTTCTTCCCCTAACAAAATCCTACCCTATGTGTAGTTGGTGCCCACCTACTCCCTCAGCCATCCTCCGGCCTCTTCAAGATTCCAAATTATGCTTGATGCTTCCATCCTCACCAGATTAAATTTTCACAATATTTAAGGTGTTGATTTTTGTGTAACCTTTTATGTTTATTTCATTCATAATAGAAAAAATGCAGCAGGTCAAATCACTTCACACGCCAAAAAAATTGTGAATCGACGTCATTTCTAGCTGTGTCGATTGATCCTTATGTCATCTTGTCCTGGCTAAGTTGGCGAAGCCTGCACGCTGACACAATCAACTTGGAGTTATCAGGTTTGACACATACAAAGCCGGTGAACTGGTAATCTATACTTTGTTTATCTAATCTACAGATTTCACGTCTCGCAATGTAATGTTTTTAAAATTCAATAACTCGAAAAAATTGATCACAAAAAATAACACATCGAGAGTTTATACAAGTAGCTAAACCAATCTAGTTTATATAGGAAAAAATAAACTGAAATTAACTAGTAAAAAATATAAAAAAGAAATTAAAAAATAGATAGGGAGATAAAGAAAATAAAAAAAAAGTAGCATCTTCTAATTTTAATTTAAGCATGAAAACAAATTATTAAGATTACATCTAGGGAAAAGGCACGGAGTATTCAACTTTTTTAAAAAAAAAAATTAAATCTTGGACTTAACTTTATCCAGAAAATTTGGAAGCATTGAATATTGCCTTTTTGTGAGACAACAACAGAAAGCATATGCCATTCTTTTTCTTAACAAGAACATTACATTGTAACAAAATATTGTGGATTTTAGCGTTTAAATTATGAAATATGTACTAATAAACCACCGAGTGGCATGAAGGGTCAACACTCAACACCAGTAGTATTCTGATAAATTATACCCAAATTGGCGTGTGCATTCCGTCGTCCACCTAATTAGGGGAAAAAATATTTTATTCAGGCAGGGCCTTGAGACTTTTTTCAGAAAACTATAAATAATTAGGTGAAAGTCATGCTCTTTGCTTCACAATATGTTCTACCACACAAAGTCTTCTTGTGGGACTTGAAAATCTGCCATGTTCAACCAGCCTGGGACCTGTTTTCGATCCATTAGGTTTTGAGATTTCATTTTTGTATGTATTTTCAGCAGAAATTTTACCTTTAGGCGAGTACTGTAAGGCTCGGTGCCTTTCTCAGGGTGCTAGTTAACTTCCTGAAAGAAATCATCATCAGCTTGTGTTGTTCTTGGGGACCGAATCGATAACACTATATGGATATGTTATAACATTCCGCAGCTTCGGTTTAACTTTTTTTTGAAGTATTTTTTAGTTTATTTTTCATCTGAAAAGATATTAGATTGATGTATTAATATAAATAATAACAAAAAAACATCATTTTAATATATTTTTTATTTTTTTCAAATATCTGCATGCTACAGTACCATACACACATCCAATTTATATAATAATTTTCAAAATTCAAACTCATTTTGACTTGTTCAAACGTCAACATGTGATTTGAGAGACTTAAGCCAGATGTGCCCTCAACAAAGTATTTGAAAAATTCTGGATTGATAATTTATGAATGTCAAATGTTGAAAAAAAAAAAAAAAAAGAGGTCTGGCTGGCCTCGCCTGACATGGCTCCCCTATAAAAAAACTTAAGAACCTGCCTCACCGGACACAAAAACCAAGAAGACTAGTGCCTTGTTCCTTCTTCTGTAAAAATCCATTATCCCGTCTATCAACCTCTCTATCCCCACCATTCACATCATGAAAAATAAAAATTCTCAACCGTTCCTCATTTTCCTGATGGTGTTCCTGGTGCTGGTCCACGGCACCACTTGCCGCCATATCAAACGATCTATCGGAAACGGAGAAACTGAACAAGGGTCCGAAACCAAACATTCTTCTGCGTTTCTACAAGCCCTTTCTGCCATTCTTAAGGCTTCAGAATCCAGCAATAACAAGATCAAGGAAGTGCACTCGGTATCACGCAGGCTTGTTCCTTGTGGACCAAACCCGCTTCACAATTGATTGGATCAACACGATTACACTCTGATCTCATTTATTGAACTACAAAGTACTGTTTTTTTATCCTTAGATTTTTAGAATAATCTATGCATAATTTCCCATGTTAGATCATTTCTATACGTCCAGTTTTGAAGACTACTATATTAAAGCTTTTTTTTCTTGGCGACGATTATACAAACTTCTAGTGCCCCGTTTGGGAACAGCAGTGCAACCTGCGTTTCTAAATGAAAAGCATTAATTTTGAAGCTTGCACAGCAGGTACAGGTGCAACCTCGTTCCAAACGGAGCATAAGAAGTTGAATAGGATTATGGTGTAAGGTATTGCTAGACTGTTTCATTCTTTTCTGTTTTGTACTGCTAGAATAATGGATTTCAAGAAGTAGCTAGATAATTCTGTTTTGACCAAAATTATTGATCTTTGTATTGAATTAATTATTTATGAATAGGTTTATTAGCCAATGCTATGATATTCCTTTGCAGCAACATTCTCTGGATGATCATGAACAACTCTTGAATTGTTTTGTTTTTCAAATGCTTGCAGCCATTATTCCTGGCCTCCTGCCCTCAGTTCATGTACCTAAATTACTCACATTTTCATCTTTCCTATTTTTTTCTTTTCCTCACCATGTTCTTATTTGTTAAGTATATTGGCTCCCTACATAAGGGCCCATTATGCATTTGAAAATTACTCCAACATGCTGCAACATGCCCGTTCATCAAATTGCATGTCATTTTCAATCCCAGAATCCAAATTGCCCCAGGTGCCTCTTGCATCAAATATCATGAATTTGGCACGATGTTTTTATCCATGGAGCTAGGTTTTATAAAGCTAGATAGACCAGCAGGCCATCCCGAAGCCAAGACTGTTTGAGGTTGGAAAAAAACCAAAAAACTTGAGTTGAACTGATTAAAAATTTGAGTTAACCAACCATCTAATAAACTCGAGGTAAAATATCACATTAATTCATTTATTTTTTAAAAGAATTTAATTGAAATTCTTTTAATTTTTAAAAAATTAAGGTCAACTTAAATTTATCCTCATAACTTAACTTGTAACTTAAATTTTATTTTAGATTAATTTTAAAGTTGGATATCTATATAATAAGACACGCATATAAAAAATTAACAAAAAATAGGTAGCTATCAAAATCAATGAAAAAATAAGAGCAACTGATGGAACAGGAAGAGAATCAATGGAAAGATTGAAGAAGGTTTTTTTTTTTTTTTATTGACTCCCGAAATTGCTCTTTCTGTTTCCATAATTTATTTTTGATGTGACACATTGGTGTCCAAGTTCGCAGTCCATGGGCTTAATGATATCATCACAAGTACAAATCTATCGAGCAGCATTCACGAAGACGAAACATTATTTAGACTTTCCCATAGTATTAAAAATTCGATAATTTCATATTATAATCACTTGATTTAACTGTTTTTTAAATTGTATTTAGTTAGTGATGAGTTTAAAATTCAAAATGTTTAAGAACAACATTCATATATGTTAATTCAAGTAATTTATTTTATTTTTTATAATTAAGATATTTGATGACATGAAATGAAAAATCTATAAAATTTATAATGTGTAGTAATACAGGCGTAATAATAATAAATAGTGCCTAATAAGTAAGGTAATCATACTTAATACTTGCAAATGGTAAAATAAGTAAATAATTTTATGGGAAGAAAAAATATAATAATATTTCAAAGATAAATAATCTAGAAAACTCATAAAAAATACAATAATGGTGGCGTTTAAAAATTCATTATGTTAAATCTTAAAAATACAAATCTCACATTGACTTATTAATAAATAAGAAGAAAAGCACCGATTAAAAAAATTCAAAGTCAGAGATACAGAAAGGAGGGAAGGAGCAAATCTCCCCTGGTGCCAGGCTCGACTCTTGTATTGCACAAAAATATGATAAGCTTTCCTCTCGCTTAGAAGGCTGTCCTTCCTCCGAGCCTGCAGGCCCAAAAGACACATCCTGTAGGTATATACGAAAGGCCCAAGGCCCGATTTCTGTTTGTCTGGTGAGTCAACCTGGTCTTGGAACGAGTACAAGTGTTGCTAAATATCTCAACAAGGCTAAAGCATAATGCCGAAAGTCTCCATCCCCATCTTAGCCTTGAAGTCTTGCCGATGATTGGCTTGCAGTCATTACAATTATTACGAATAAAACTAAAAGGTAATAGTAGTTTAGTAGTTTTACCGATATATTTTTTACCATGCAATCCAATTTTTTTTAAAAAAAAACAAGTAGTTTAAAAAAACACTGGGTGAATTTTTATTTTTATATCTTTATTACATGTATAATTACTTTATATCCTTAAAAAACACATAGCTAATGTCTGACGGTTTTAAAAAAAATATTCACATTTTATAATGTAGTTTAATTACCCTATAGCTTTAGGAATCAACTTCTTCTCTTTTTCTTTTTTCGTTTTTTCTAAAATAAAAGGATATTTTTAGTTTCTTGATCTCAATTTTTTTATAATTATCAGATAGAGTTAAAAATATTATAATTTTTTATAAATCGATAAAGATAAAGTGACTGATATATACAGATGCAAGGTACTTATGTTTTTTTAGTGGTGTATATAGCGTTTCTAAATATCTATTGGTCATTTTCAAGAATGATATTTGAAGTGACGCATAATCTTTTACATATTGGGCTAGCATGTGTTAGTTGGGACAAGGTGAAGCTTTGACGATAGTTATTATTTTTTTCTCTCTTCTCCATTTTAAAATGTGTGATGGCCTTATAAAATTGTAAAGTAATTCTTAATATTTTAATTATATTGAATTTAATTTAGTTGTTTTTCAATTTTATTTATTGACATTTTATTTTTTATTTTTTTTCAAATTTAATCTTTATTTTGTTAATTTCTATTTATTTTTCTTTTAATCTCTTTTCTGGTTAGATTTTATTTTTTGATTTCACCCCTAATCATTTGATTGTATTTCTTTTTTTTTGGTTGAATTTAATCTATATTTTTATAATTGTAATTCCTTTTATTTTGAGTTCTCTTCTTAATTTTTTTGACAATGTTCGATACTCATTATTTAATTTTATTGATTTTTTATATTATATTTGGTGCTTTATCATGCTTTTAAAACCTAATTTAGGAGTCAATTCCTATCATGTCCCGGGTCATGGGTTGGATCAAATGATTACGATTACCAATGTTAATCAGATTTTTTTTAATAAAAAATGGTAAAAAAAATAAAGAATGTTGACATGATTTTCCCATAACTAATCGCTTGATTTTTTTATTCAGTTAAAAAAATAAAAATAATATTATTTTAATAAAAAATTAATCAAGAAATTTTTTTTAGTTATGATCATATTTTTTTATTGTTCTTTCTTTGTTTTGGATTTTTTTTTCATCTCTTTCAATTTGATTTTTTTTTTATACATCAAATATTGTACTATTCTCTTGGTTTGTTTTTATTTTTTTTCAATTTTTACTCTTAACATTTTATTTTATTTCTAGATTAAGTCCTTATTTTTTAATTTTTTTTTTAATTTTTTCCATCAACATTTTTTTTAATCTAATCTTGATTATTATTATTATTTATCCTTATTTTATTTTATTTTTCGATTAAGTCCTTTGCAATTTTTTTATTAGTTTTTATATTAGGTTTGGTTATCATTATTTTTATTACTATTTGTGTTCTTTTTAATTTTTTAATAATTAATAAAAAAATTTAAAATTTTTAAATTTTTTTTGGTATCCTGTATGATTATCTTAGTCTTATAGCTAGAGTTATTAATTTAAAATCTTAGCCTAACTTAATTTTATTATTTTTTATTTTATTATTTGATATTATTTTATTTGGCATTGAACTTTTTACTTTTTATTTTATTATTTGATATTATTTTATTTGGCATTGAACTTTTTACTTTTTATTTTATTATTTGATATTATTTTATTTGGCATTGAACTTTTTACTTTTTATTTTATTATTTGATATTATTTTATTTGGCATTGAACTTTTTACTTTTTTTTTCTATCCCTTCATCCAGGGTTATTTTAAATTGCTAATTAATTAAGTTAATTTAGATTAATTTGAATTATCATTATTTAAATATATATTTTTTTGTTAAAAAAAATTAATCTATCCTATCCTGCAACATGGCACAGGAAAAAAAAATCTTGAATATTTCTAATTTTAGTCAATGGGGTGTTAGATCATCCGACCAGACATGTAGACAGGACAAGAACGATGATGCTTCCAAGAGACAAATCCAAGAAAACTACATAATTGGACCACATTGCAAGTAGCATCAAATTCCAATATCACACTATCCATTAACTTAATTTTCCCAACATTGAAGAAATTAGAGTAGCCAGGAAACAAAGAAAAGAAAAGAAAAGTTCTTGAGTGTTTAGCCACACAATCATTTACACGACACGTAAAGCTTGCATTTTTTTTATTTATGTGGAGTGTTTGGGCCAGCTTGCGTGCATATATATATACAACTTAAGTATT
>NW_011500863.1:9562-77169 GCF_000495115.2 Populus euphratica
ACCTTGTGATTTCTCGAATTATTAGATGGTTTGTGTGTATATACACACACACAAGCCATCTAATAATTCGAGAAATCATATATATATATATATATATATATATAAACATGATAATTTCTCTTTAATTATTTTTATTTATTTTGACTCATTAAATTTAAGTCCGAGATAATTACTAAAAAGAAATTAAATCCAAAATGCTAACATGGGAGAAAACTAACATGTGAGTAGTTAAGATACGAGAAATTTTCTGTGATTATGAGATAGAAATAAAGCGAAGAGAGAAAACTAAAAAAATAATAATAAAATAGAGTATTCTTATATTTTTCATGGGACTGCTTATTCGCATTTATTTCACTTTACATGGCAGCATCTAAAATTTTAGAGACATGCCATTTCCCTTTGATGAGAGGGACTTGTTTAATGCTGATGTTGTGTGTGGTCAAATAGGAAGACAAGAAGTTTGGCAACACGTGGGATACGGTCCTCACTCATCTTGTCCTGAATTTTCCCCTATCTTTCCTCTCCAAGCAAAGCCCCTTGACTCACAAAAAAAAAACAGTTATTTATTTAGTTCAAGAAAAAACGGTGGTAGTTGTGTTTTTTTGAGTTGCTGGTGATCACTGCCGGAAAAAATATAACGGTGGGGAAGATGGGGGACCCCAAATCTGATGACTGGTTACCAGAAGGTTGGAGGGTAGAAGTTAAAGTGAGAAATAATGGTAAAAAAGATAAGGTAATTGAATACTGTTTACTTATATTCGTTCTTTGTTAATTCAAGGTTTAGTCTTGCTGTGTTGGTTTGTGTTGTTTTGGATATGTAGCTCTGTGTGAAGTTAAGATCTTTGCTTCTTCTTTTTTTTTGCGGCAGAAATAACCCTTTTGGTTTTGTTATCTGTTGCTTTTGGATCTCTGGGGCTTTAGGGTTTTTTTGGTGAGGTTTGTGCAGATGCAATTCAAGTTAATTTATGGATTTTTCTTTTTATTTTCTGTTGAGGTAAGTTGATTTTTAGGTGATGCAGTAATTGGTAGTGTTTAGTACCATGTAAGGATGGAAAGTTTGGGTTGAATTTTGGATAGCATGAGTTGCTTGCACATTTGCTGTACTTCTAGAAATTGGTGTCAAAATTTGTGTTATGAAAATCTCAAACTTGAGCTGTATAAAGAATAAATTAGCAAAGTGAAATTCTTTTGTTGTGCTGTTGGATTGGGATACCGTGAAGCAGTACTATAAATTCATTTTCATGTCTCGACAAGAAAATGATCATTAAACTTTCCGAAAAGTAAATATTTTTTTAACACAATTAGATAGGGAACTTAGACCAATAGTGATTTCCCATAGCTTCCTCTTGCCCCCTATTGTGGAAACTAGAAAGCGTATAACTCAAGGCTGCATTAGGGTTTTGTATTTGTTTGGAAAAGCCATGCACAACAAGTAAGATAAGTGTGAACATTTTAATTGTTCAATTTTACAAAAGATGTTTATTTGATTGTATCATACTATTCTAGAGTACAAAGTATGTGGAAGGAAAAATGATTTATGCATCCAGTAAAAGGCTTACTATTGTTTTGCTTAATCCTCCAATATTCACAATTTCTTGTTATTGAGATGGAAGGGTATTCTCTAGAGGAATGGTGACAGTCTTTGGGTTGCAACATCTTATCTGGGTGGCTTTTTATTTGTCAGCAACTTGAAATAGTGTTCTTATCTGAGCTTCTCTCACCTCTTATTTAATGTAGGCATGACCATGTCTTTCAAGATATGATTCTGCTGAAAGTTATATAAAGTAAAAATGCAGCGATAAAGCGATGTTAAATGGAGTGATAGCTTTAAATCATCTATCAGCTGAAAATCTTATCTTTAATCATTGTATTTATTGCAGTTTTACTTTCCTCCCTCGGGTGGATGTAGATTCAACTCCAAGATTGAGGTTTCTCGTTATCTCAACAGCAGCCATCCTAATTCTGAACAAAAGGTAAGAAGCAATGACTGGCGACATTCAAATGAGGTCTGAGGAAGCATGCTTCTCTTTTGGCCCTTTTTGTCTTTCTATCTTTTCTTGATTATATTTTCAATTTAGGGAAAAAAGTTTCTAATTATCAAGCAATCTAGGTTCTAATTGAGAAGACTGTGCCAGAAGGGTTACCTCTGGGATGGACCAAGGAAATCAAAGTGACAAAGAGGGGTGGAAGAATCAGAAGAGACCCGGTATGCAGCCTGTACTTCTCCTTATGGAAAAACTTCTCTACGAGCCTCTTATTCCTTGATGTGAACATCATTCTTTATCCACAATTCTCTCAAATCTTGTTTCTATAAATACTCGATTGGCGCTTTAACTTCAATTTGCTTACTATGATGCTTTAAAGTTATTGAGTTACTAATACAGTTAAGCCTCTAAAGATTCTTATAGAATTTAACTTATCGTTATTTTCTGCAGTTGTATACTGACCCTGTTAGCGGGTATGTTTTCCGCTCCATGAAGGATGCATGTCGCTACATTGAAAGTGGTGTCGTAGGAAGGCTGGCATTCAAGCGAAATGATAGAGAAAACCATGATGTAGAGTTGGAAGATGATAAAACTTTTGTGGGTGCATCAATAAATACCTTTCTATTCTCACATCTTTATACATTAAATTAAGCAGATATTTTCTTTAGTTGCTTTCTCCAACCTTTTCCTTGTATAGTTTCATCTAGTATTTTTTCTTTTGTTAGTTTGGTCTATCTCTCTTTTTGTCAGTTCAAGATGGCCAGTCTATAGATTTAAATTTGTCAAATTGTCCAATCTGAGTTGACCAACCAGAATAATGAAAATAGACACAACCTGAATCAGATGCTTTTAATGGTAAGACAAGTGTGATTTATTTACCCATGCTCAGACCTATTTGACCTCCATTCATCATCTCCAAAAGTGGAATACTATCTGGAACATGAGTTGGGCAATCTCATCTAGCTCTATCATCTTTCTTCTAATCTGTCAACAGGTGAATGGCATTAGAAATGCCTTACCCTTTCCCCCTTTTTTTTTTTGAAGTTTGAGTCAAGAAAGCTATTAGCGCCAACCTTTTGCCTCTGACAGTTGAGTGCTCTTTTGAATTCTAACTGCTGGTCCAAGTTGCTCTTTCCCCATCATGTCCATGTATGTGTAAATAGTGGCATAAGAGCAGAAAACGACTTTACCTTTAATTTGCCCACCTTTTCTTGCCTCTAAAAGTTACTGTGCTTTTGTAGTGTGAAAGTGTATAAGCTTTCAGGTAACCCCAATCTTTCCATCCCTTGTATGTTCAATTATTTGCTTAGCGATGTCACTCTGTATGTTCTTACTTCTAAAACTGATACCCAGAACAACACTTACACAATATACTTTGTTGTGTAAGATGTATGAATTGGTGCATTTAGTGACATTGATGATTAGCCAAATTTAATTTCTGCTGTTCCTTGGGATGCCAGTTGAAACTATTGATTGGCTTAGATTTGGTATCTTCAATTTGTTGACTTTTTGAGTGTTTTTTCCCGTTTTCTATCTCGTAGTCACCAGCTGTAGCTGAGAAGGAAGGGTCGGAAGTCCATGAAAAACAGAATCCAGTTATAGGTGATCAGAGCTTGAAGTCATGTAAAATTGCTAAAGATGATCAGATACTTACTTCAGTTTCTACAGGAGAGTGCGTAACTGGCTCTGAACATACATCTGATCAGTTTATGTCTGTAGCCAAGAGACAAAATGTGGAAGTCAACAGAATAGCAAGTCCAATTGTCAGTGACCAGAGCCCAAAGTCATTTGAAATAGCTAAAGATGAACAGACACTTAATTCAGCCTCAGCAGGGGAATGCACAACTGTCTCCGACCATGATTCTGATCAGTGCGTCTCCACAGCCAAGAAACAAAAGTTGGAGGTCGATGGAACATCAAGTCAAATTGTAAGTGACCAGACCTTGAAGTCATGTGAAATTGCTAAAGATGAGCAGGTGCATGATTCAGCCTCTACAGGAGAATGCACAGCTATCTCGAAGCATACTTCTGAGCAGTTTGTGTCTGTAATCAAGAAGCAAAAATTGGCTGTCAACAGAACACCTAGTTCAATTATAAGTGACCAGAGCTTGAAGTCGTGTGGAATTGTTAAGGATGAACAGATACCAAATTCAGCCTCTGCAGGAGAATGCACAATTCTCTCCAAGCATACTTCTGGTCAGTGTATGTTCATAAATTTCCTATCCTCTTACCAAGCAAAATGTGTATATTTGCTTTTTTTCTTTTTCTTTTTTTTGCCCTTCTTGCATTCCCCCCCCCCCCCCCCCCCTTGCTTCTTTCAATAAAGAGCTGAGTGTTGGGGATGGAAAGGAGTAGGTTGGGAAATTGTTCCCCTTTTGAGTACTTGATAGTTGGTTATGAGTGTAACCTGACAAATTGCCAGAGGACAAGCAATTGTTTGGGTATCCTGAGTGGGATCTGTTGGGTGGATTTCTGGGGTTTGTCGACTCTGAATCTGCTTATTAAAACCATAAGTATGAGTTTTCTTAACGATGCAGGTGGAGTAGGAACAGAATCAAGCAGCTCAGAATTTCTTGAGGATAAGGGTTCCAACCAAACAGAAGAGAAGAGTGATTCTGTTAAGGCTGAAGATCCTTTGCAAGCTGTTCTACAGGATAAACCATCAGTGGAAGTTGGGGAGACAAAAAAGGAAAGTAAAAAGACTGGAGTTAGAAAATCCAGGAAGAAAACTGATCTTAACCTTCCTCGTCGGGCCTCAAAGCGTCTTGCTGGCATTCCACTAGCTCCAACACCAGAACTGAAGGCAGCAACTCGAGCTCGTCGAGCTGCACTTGAACCAAGTAATGAGATCATTGCTAGTACAAGTGAGCAGGCTTCTTGTGGTGGCCCTGATACTGAGCTGAATACCAAGCATGCATTTGACACCTCCAAAAGCACAGAAATACCGGTGGATTCAAATGAGAGCAAACATGCTATTGTGGATGTGGAGCATGCTGGAAAGGCAGGATCAGGAAAGCAGGGGGACAACAAGCATCAATATGATGTTGCTTCCCCTCCTGGGAACCTCGCCACTGGAGAACATGCTGGAAAGATTGAAACTTACAGTATTGGTGATGAGAAGCAAGGACTGCCATTTGACCTGCCACTTGAGGAGTTATGGCAAGACCCGTGCATTGCCTTTGCAATAAAAACTCTGACCGGAACATCCGTTGATGATTCTGATAGCATTAAAGTGTCACCAGGATCAAGCAACAATGAATTTGTGGGCATGGCTACTTTGGACAACCATGCTGGCAAGGAAGACATTGGGAATAATGGAAATCTGTCTATTCTAGAGGAACATGCTAGAGCGGTTGGAAATAGCAACAAGTCTGATGAGAAGCCAGTATCTCCTCTCGTCTTACCTTTTGCAGATGCATGGTCAGACCCCTGCATCGAATTTGCAATAAAAACTCTCACTGGTGCCCTTCCATTGGACTTTGATATGGTTCAGGATTACCTTCCGCCGCAAGTTAGCTCTTTGCAACAGCAAGAAAGTAGAGGCTTCACCTTGCCAAATGTAGGTGAGTTTCGCCAAACTGAATTTTTGTGCCAGCAATTTGGCACTTCAGAGAAGCCATCATTTAATCAAGCAGCTTTGGTAGGGCCTGCATTGCCACACACTAAACATGTTAATTTAGGATACGCAGCTGCAGCTGGACCTAGTCGACGCCTACATAGTGAAGAGAGAAGCAATAAATGTCGAAGATAAGCAGTCCCCTGTGATTCAATTGTACAGATCAGGGAACTTTTCTGGATGTGATTATATTTTTCAGACTAAGATCATCCCAAGTTCTCTTGTTAGTTGTACCGATTCACCCTTGTGCTAGTTTAGTTGTAATCAAATTTTAACTCGATGACTGTTGTAACTGTTAGAAATTTTCTAGTGTAGTTGTCCATTGTGGGACTGTTGTTGCATGCAATTCATCTTAGCCATCCTATAGTGTTCGACATGCAGGACTGCTCTTATTTTAGCACCTAATCTTGTGAGAGAGTGTTTTCCATGAACATTTCGCATGGTCAACAAAATTTTGTAGCTGGATCGAACGGTTAATGAAGAAGCAAGAAGATCAACGGCAAAGAAAAGAAAAAGAAAAGTGCTGGCACAATAATTGAAGCAGGAGAGAAGAGAGGAGAAAACAAAATGAAAGAGAGAGAGACGTCACAAAAGATTCAATGATAATATTTTTAGAAATATTAGAAAGATTTTAACAAGATTAATTTATAAACACTAATAAAAACTATATTTGGAACTGTTGGTGCGTCACAAAAAAATTTATACATGCTATTATCCCACATGTGACTCTTGTGGGTCTCAAGATTAATTTATAAACACTAATAAAACTTGCATATCTAAACCAACTGTATTATTTTTATAAATAAATTTTTAAATATGATAATTCACCAAATTTTTTTGGTCAGGGTTATTTTTCAAAAATAAATAAATAAATAAATAAACTGAAGTAATAACGCACAACTTCTCTTTGTTCAACAAGGTTTTACTTCTGTCCATATTTGAAACTTTCTTAATATTACTCCTATACTTTCCAAGATTTTCATTGTTACTAATTGTAATTTGTTTAAATAGTTTTAAATTATTATTTTTTTTATATTTTTAGATGGTTGATATGTTTAATATTAAAAATAAATTTTAAAAAATAAAAAAATATTATTTTAATATTTTTCAGACCATCCTGTTCCAAACTAGTTAGGATGCAAGCAGACATGCCCTTTTGCAGACAGACCTCGCCAAGTTGATACAAGACCCCATTGTCGTTTTACTGTGTAGTCGTTCTCGAATAAAGAACAGCTTAGAAATGTGGATTTATATCCTTTATAGCTTGTCCATCAGATGTCTTTTCTACCAGGATGAAAATCTGAACTTCTCATATTGGCATCCTTATATCTGGATTCAAACACATGAATTTTCAGCATTACAAGTCGTTATTGAGGTGGGTTTTCTATGAATATATATCCCTCTGGCTCTCCGGCTGTAATCAAGTAAAATAATCAGGCGTCTCTTGTAAACTTAACGTTGTTCTCATCATGAAAAACCAAGAGAAACTCACTTAAGATTGAACAGAACAAGCCAACAAGGCACACATTCCACGAACTTGAATCTGTTAAGTACATCTTGTGGGTTTCAATTTATGAACAATAATTAGAATTCTTGGGTAAAATGGAACAATTGATATCTTGAACTCCTCTAATACCTTTATATGAGGACATTAATGCACCTCGGCTATTTTAAATTTTGGTAGTAGAAGCATTTCAAAAGGCAAATGCAGTAACATAATGCACCAACAACCTTGATCATTCTTAGCAGATATGGAGTGTCCTCCCTCCTCTGACTTGCTCCATTGCAGTGTAAGAATAGAATTAAAGTCTTCTGAACATTTAGCAGTCAAAAAACAGGCACTGGGCTGGTAGATAAGAAGGTGTGCTGCTGCAGGGGAGATTGAAAAATGGATGGACTCTGTGTCGTGTAAAATCAAATCCAATCTCTGTTTATTTACAGCTGCTACAAAAAGCAGGAGAAACAACTGCATCAGACAGTCTCTAAGTACCTGGGCCAGTTACACCAGCACGGGCTCTTAACATCTCAGTTCTCTTGCTTCGTTCCATTACCTCCACGAGCCATTCTACACTTTCTTTGATCCCCATCCTGCAATCAAATATCAATCTGTGATGTGGTGTTTGGATACTGAGATTGGTTGTCAGAATGAACCTGAAGTTATAGCATGTACTTACCCATCATATGCTGAAACAGCTTCAAAAATGTAAACCCTTTCATCCAGCTTCTTAAGGTCTAGATATCGAGCAAGCTCTTCTGCTGATGCAGCATCAGTAAGATCCTGCCATTAATTTGATGTACAAGAAACAAAAACTTTCATTTTGCTTAATAATATGAAAGATCAGCAAGTAGCACGATGCATATTCTTTGCACCAATAGAGGTGCAGTTGGTTATACCTGCTTGTTTGCTAATATCAAAAGAGGGGCTCCCTGCAGATCATCGTGCCTAAGAACCTTTTCTGTTAAAATAGTTCAAGGTATCAGTGCATCCTTCTATTACCAATAATAAGCTCTTCACTACTATTAAAACTGCAGCCGCATCATACAGCAGCATATTTTCCCCCAGTTTAACCATAGAATGTCACTTACCCAACGCGGATTTTGCATCTTCAAAACGTGATGGGCAAGCAGCATCAATTACATAAATCACAGCATGTGCCTCTTCGTAATATTTCTCCCAAATTGAGCGAAGACCAGGCTAACAAGAAAATTATGTAAAAAACACTTCAAAAACTGAGCATGATGCATATACAGTGTTATACATCAAATAAAAAAGCAAAACTAAGGAATAAAATCACTCATCTAACTGAAATCTCATGTTATGTGTAGCCCATTTCACATAACAGCTGTAGTAATGACTAGTGCGAGCTTATGCATAATATTCTATTGTTTTTAATTAACAAGAAGAAGAGTGGCATAATGTACAATTGTAATATTTTTCTTTTACACAAGATCGAGGATTTAAAATCTGGTATCAAATCCTGCTGTTCAGCAGAGCACCTACAATGCAATTGAATTGGCTCAACCACAAAGTAGGAAAAAACACTTAAGCCTTACCAAAGTAAATTAAATGAAATTCCCACCTACATAGATTTTAGATAGTTTCAGAAAGTTGATTTTTTATGAATTTCACATACCTGACCTCCTAGATCCCAAAACACCAGTTTTGAATTTGCCACTTCAATACGACCAATATTTAGTCCAACAGTAGGAATAATTCGATCAGGAGGAAGGCCTTCCAAATTCGAGTGCACTGACTTCAATTTCTCCAGCAATGTCTACAAATTCACATACAAATCATTGACAATAAGTGAACTTTCTGGCAGCTATACATAAATGAAGAGATGAAAAATTTGTAAAGCTTAAGAAGAATTCAACTAATGAGGCAAAAAGAAGCATTACCGTCTTCCCAGCCTTGTCGATTCCAAGAATGAGCACATGAAACTCTGTCTTACTAAATATATACTTCCAAAGGCCATAAAACAACGAGAACATCTCTGTGTTGTCTAATCTTATCAATTCGTTTCTTCCTTCTAATATTCAAGTCTCAAAGAATCAAGATTTCACAATTTTAAACAGATTCCTCTACTGCTTGTCAATTAACAATCCTGAAAAACAAAGAGAAATAATCCACATTATTGAGAAATCCAACTCAATCTGCTTTATCCGTGATGCTGTTTCTATATATGTATTATTTATCATTTGATTTCAGTTTCTAATAGCCAGAAAAGTTATTCAACACACTCAAATATCACTGTTGACAAAATGGGAATTCGGCAGATAATTAATCTTTCCACCAGGCGCTCTCCATTTTTCCTCATATTGGCCACCAACACACCACTAATCTCTGCTCGTGATCATTGACTTGTTACAAAAACATTTTTCCTCATACTTGTTACAAAAACAAATATCCTTTTCCTTCTTATTACATCACAAAAAAATCTGAACTTTCATCTTCCACAACCAAAAAAAGTTGATTAAAATCACGATCTGAATTAGAAAATACAAAAAAAAATTGAATTACAAGTAAATCTCAAGATCCCATCTCAAAAACCATCAAAGAAAAAGCAATCCACAATCGAAACCGAACACAAGCTTGAAAGTGAGAAAATCCCAGTTGCTTTTTAGCATTGAAAATCACAAAAACATAACAAAAACTGAAACCCAGATAATACATATATATACATATATATGTATATATATGATCATGTCAGGTCCTGTATTATTCAGAAAAAGGAAAGAAAAAAATAACTGTTTAAATACGTCATGGAAATAATCAAAGACACATACATGTAAAGAGTAGTAGCTGCTGCTCTGATCTGCTCCTGCTTAAATCTGCATGCGATTTCGGAGAGCTTCCTCTTTCTTTCTTTTAACTAACAAACTCTGTGGGCTTCTGCTATTTTTTATTTTGTTTTTAGTTTTTGATTGTCAATTTATTTATATATTCAGATTTTTTTCCCTTTCTTTTTTTCTTTCATGCCTTAGGACAGTTGGGATTTTCTCAGATTGCCTCTTCGTGGGCTTCCTCAATAATAGGTCGTGTTTGGATGATTTTGAAGGAGGGCTACCCAAAGAGCTTCCTTAATGCTTCCTTCCGGGTGTTAAAAAATCCATATTTGTATTATCTGATCCGTTTTACTCTATTAAAATCAAATATATATATATATATATATATATATATGTGTGTGTGTGTGTGTGTGTGTGTGTGTGTGTAGAGAGAGAGAGAGAGAGAGAGAGAGTTATATATATATATTTGATAGTTTACAAATTAAGATTTATTTTTTTATCTTATTTAAAAATATTTTAATTCTAAAATTCTTGTAAGGGAACTTCCTATTAAATTTTTTTAACATCAAAAAAACTTATTTCTTTGTTAAAAAAAAGGGTAACTAGAATTTAATAGTTCTATAAAGTATAAAAATTAGACTAAATATTAAAAGTGTTATGACATTTATAAAATAAACCTAACCCGTGGATATATATAATATTCATAAAAAAATTAGCCTAACATGATATACCTAACCTACTCAAATATAAAAGGAATTGAATAGATTGAGTTATAATTTGTAAAACATAAAAAAAAATTGATTAAATATAATTATAGCCTAAACTTAATCCAAATACATTCACAAAAAGTGTGTTTTAGCTTGTGATAGATAATATTTTTCAAAGTGTTTTTTTTTGTATAAAAATCCATTAAAATAATATATTTTTTATTTTTTTAAAATTTATTTTTGATATCAAAATAATAAAAAAACATTAAAAAATTAATTAAAATAAAAAATAAGATGTTTTAAAAGTACAGTCCAAAAAACAAGCCAAACACCCTAACTATCCCTCAACTCATCCAAATCCCAAACACACCGTTAAGTGTCAGAAAGGGTAGACTAGGAAACAAAAGCAGAGTCAACAAAAGCGAAGGCCGGAAAGCGCAATAAAAAAAAAATTGCTATCAGAACAAAATCAGCAGAACATTTCACAAACTGGTAATAATCTCTCACTCGCTCTCTCATTCCTTGCAATTTAATTATTCTAATCAATTTTATTAATTCTTCTGTTGATAATTTCCCTTGATCATTGCTTCATTACAATTAAATTTTCATAAATCATGCACAATCTGTCATTTTTTCTAAACCTAGAAAGAAAATTTTAATTTTTTTGTTTTTTTTTTAATTCTAATGATCTGTTCTACTATTTAACCTTATGTTTAATATGATTTTATCAAGAATTAAACAAATTGCTTTGTCTTTGTTGAATCAGATCAATCCGCAGCTGCTTTATAGCCACCAAAAAGATGAAGTAATTTTTCAGCCTTCTCTTGCTTGCATTCTTGCATGCTAGTATTCTCAAATATCTTGGAAAAACAAAAAAATGGGTATTGTTTTCTTTAACCATCTATGGATGTTTCTTTAATCATTTGTGTTGTTTTTATGTTATTTAAAGAAAACTGGGTTTTGGTTTTTGGGTTTCGGGCTTGGGATTTTTCTGTAATGATGATGGAACACGTTTTGTGGGAGTTGTTTGTCCAGTGTACATTTGGTGGGTCTTTGGGAGTATTTTGATTGTTGAGAAATTTTATGGAGAAATGGGGTTCGTAGTATGATTTTTTCTCAGTGCTTTATGTTATCGTTTTGGTTTAGTTTACGTGTATGTTTTATGTAGTTGTGAGTTGTTCTGATGTGATGTTTATGTTGTTTTGTATTTGTAGTACTAGAGGACGAGTAAAATGGGATGAGGATAATCTGGGGGAGATCGAAGCAAATAAGCCTGAGAGGCAGAAAATCACTGAACCCAAGACCCCGTATCACCCCATGATTGATGTTGATGATGGTATGCTGATTTCTCACTTCTCTGCAATACCCTATCAAACTGTATTTACTTGTCTTTGAATGTGCGTCAATAGTACAGTTGTGTTTTGCTGGTGTTAACCCTTAAGAGCACGAATGTTGTGGTCAAGTCTTCATGAGCTGAATTTTGTCTGGTGTTTCCCAAGTTTTTGGTTCAAGTTCTCCTTTACATTTCTGGATTCTGCAAAAAGCTTTGTCATGAAATTTGCTGCTTTAAAAGTTTGGATAGTAATCACTGTTTGCTCATTGATTTTTATCAGTAAAACTATGCCATCTTCCCTACCCTAACTGAATGTTTGTGGCTTTTTTTTTTTCTTATCATAGATTCTCTTTCCCCGAGGAGGGGCAGCAGCTTTAATGAGGTTGCTGAGGATACAATGCGTGCCGAAGAATTGAGGACTGCATTGGATATCATGGCTTCCTCAAGTAGAAACCCATCTAGAAGATCTAGTGGCTGGACCTCCTCAGAGGATGAGGTTGATCCTATGGAACAAGATGAAGAAGGTTATCCATTACATCTTTGCTCCAAGTAGAAGATTTTTACTTTAAACTTAAATTCTTGGATTGTAAAGACAAACCATAAAATCTTCAAATCAACATTGTATTATTGCATTTACTATTGCACTGGCATGCCATCTTCCTGTTTCAATCCCATCAAAATGGGATTCTGAGAGAGAATTGGGAGAAGTACTATTCATCTGCACTTTTGCGTGAAGTGACTGCGCAAAATGCTGGACCTTTCTCTTGTGCAGTTGCAAGTTGAGAAGGGATCTGTTTGCTTCTTCGTCCAATTTTCCTCAGAAGTTTGTTTAACAGACATAAGATTTAAGACTCCGTCAATCATCTCATTTGAAGCTGAGGAATGTATATGAGTTCTCTTTGGTTAGGATTTCGCCTTCACCATTATATATAAATAAACATTATGCAAATTTGGAGCAGGCAACCTGTGCTTTTTTTCCTTTGTTCCCTCATTTTTATGGTAGTTTTTAATTGTTTTGCATTTACCATATCATTACCTAGCATGACTTTTATGAACTTTTTATGTTCCTCTGTTGTCAGATTCTGAAACGGATAGGAGTTCAAATTTTAGGGAGCACAGACGAGCACATTATGATGAGTTCCGGAAAGTGAAGGAACTAAGGTGGAAGGGTTCTTTCTTGGAGGATGAAGAAGAAGAAAATGGTGATGAGAAGGAGGGCACTTCATCATTAACCACTGGTGTGAGGGATATAGAAATTGAAGGTGCTGCAACTACGCATCAAAATTCTTCACCTCCAGCTAATGGGGTTTAGAGGCTGTTAAACCAAACCGACGCTTGAGAAACTGACTGTTTTGGTGCTTCTATGGTATTTGTTCTAAAACAAGATGTATCGCACCTGATTTGTGTGTTTTCATGCAATACTGTTCAAATCACGAGTTGACCTGCGGTCAACTTATGTTTATAGTGTCGGTATAAAAATCAAAAACCAGCAAAATCAATAGATTTGACAATGGTGGCTTATGACTTGATGTAAACTGTAATTGCAGCCCTGGTTCAGTGTTTGATTGGAAGGTTAAGAGACAGGGAGCTTAGGCCAAGGTTAACATGGAAGCTGGATCAGGCATGCCCATGGACATGGCTCGTCCACTTTTATGTTTTCTTGTAGTTTACTTCAACCCTCTTACTGTTAAAAGATAAAAGCATTCATCTATATCTGTATCTGTATCTGTTGTTCTAATTATATGCCTTTCTTTACTGTGGAACAATCTTCATGCTAAAAAGTTGAGACACTTTAATAATTATATATGATTTATATACGTATAGATTTTAAACCTAGAAAATTATGTCCGTTCTTCTCTTTTTGTTAAATCAAGAGGTAAACTGCTGTTATAATTTTTAGTTGTGTTAGGTTTGATAAAATATATCTTTATTATAAAATAATTAAAAATAAAATATATTAATGTTTTTAATTAAAATATTATAAATTCAATTATTTATATTTTATAAAAAATATTTTATAAGCTGCATTGGGATTAAATTTCGTTTTATAAAACCAATTCTGATATTATATTAAAATAAAGATTAAAATTCTAAATAATTTGTATACTATGAATGTTTAATTTTAATTAAAATATATATAGATTAAATTAAAAATATTATTTTATTTTTAATAAATAAAATTATATAAATATTATTTAACAAATGAAAAGGAGGATTCTTTCTTTCTTTGTCCCCAAAATATCTGTCTTTTTTCGGCTCCGAAACTTTCATCTTGTGGCACCGAATGAGCCCTCAGACATTCAAAGCCAACACACTCTCCCTTGAAAAAACTTCAACTATCCATTGCCTACACTGTGTATTTCGGATTATATATATATATATATATATAATTAATAAGGTCTTCTTTAAATTAATAGGGCTTTAAATCTTTTATTCTATGATTTAAAATTAAAAAAGAAACACTCCATTTGTTCTATTTTTTTAAATGGAGAAGGAAAAAGTTTAAAATATACATGTCCATCGAGGAAAGCGAGTACAAACATTGAATACTCTCGTCTGTCAGTGTCAACAAGCATAGACACAAAAGGCAGACGTGAAGAAGAAACAGCCACCCTCTGTGAACGTGTTCTACGTGCCGGTGGCATGGACCCCAACGTGCCCAAAAACAACACCGCGACTAAACAGTACTGGAGACATGAGAAACGTTTACACTTCTTGCAATCAATGGATATCATTTGTCAGTACTAGTGGCGGAGGCGGGGGCCTGCGGAAATGTTTTTTCCAGCCCCTCCCTTCTAATATTTATAATTTTAGTAGCAAAATAATTTAAATTTTAATCTTTTTAAAATATTTTTTTAATTTGATTCTTTTTATTATTTTTTTTCTTGCTCTGCCCCTGATCAGTACAATGCTTCAAGACAACGACCTTGTCCTTCGTCTAGACAGGCACTTGCTATTAATATGGCTGGATTGTTGCCATGCGCAGCAAGTAGTAATGGACTGCACCATTCATTATCAAAGAAGCATCCGCAGTGTATTCTCTAGAAAAGAATGGTTGTCATTATCAAAGGAAAATAAGCTGCAATGATGGGTTCTCGTAAAATAACAATCAATCACAGCCGAGATATGGTAGCAGAATTCCTGTGATTGATCATAGCAATATAAATTTGTAATCTTATATCTGCTGTTACCTGAAATATATATATATATATATATATATATATGAATGACTAATAACAGAAAAGAAGTGTGGGCTTTCTTTCCTTGTTTTGTATCTTCCTACAACTTCTTGGTGGTAATTGACAAAAATGCAGGAAAAGCTATCATTAAAGCTTATAATTAGAGATACCATTTAGAAAGAAGAATAAAAGGGCTAGAGTGCAGAGCCGAGAATGTGAGGAAAAATACATTAGAGAGTGAGTCAAAGGATAGTCAGCAGTGGTCGTTGTCGTGGGGTTGCAGGCTTTTTTTCATGTATTCTAATGAGATTATAAAATTAATTATAAAAAGGTTTTTGAATTTAATTATAAAATTATAATTAATATTTAAGAGTTGTTATTTAGTATTATAGGTACTTAAAACCTATAGTATGTGAGAATCTAAATAAAAAATTGGTTGTGCAAGGAAAAGATACGTCACCTGATTAGTACTTAAAAGTGCATTTTTATCATGGTTTTTTATAATCATTTTGCACTTGAAGTATCAATAACTCCTTAACCAAAGCATGTTTTATAATAATATATCTAATAATATAAGATACCTTTAATTTATGGTAAATGTTCATTTTAAATGCAGGCCTATCACATAAATGAACATATTGATTGATGACTTTAAGAACTTAAATTGTAAAGGCAAAGAGATGACCAAACTTAGAAAAAAGATGTCAGTGCAATTCAAACCGGAACATTGTTCGGTAATTGGGTCATATCTAGAGCTATATATCTCAGATTTAGGTCCAATTTATATGGATAAAAAGGTAAGACATAGGCCTACAACTTTCATATGGAGCCCAAGATCTAAAAACGTCATTATCAAGTCCAAATTGTAGCAACAACAAAGAAGCCCGAATCTGTCTTCCAGCCCGAGCACTGTTCGGTATTTTGGCCATATCTGGAGTTCTAGAAGTCCAAATGAGCTGAATGTTTTACACAAGAAAGCTGAGACAATTTCCTACAACTTTCCTGTTTGCAACTGGCTCCAATTTTGACATTATCAATGACGTTTTGGGCAGACAAGAGAAGATAAGGATTGTCACCAAGTCAAAAGTTGGCCACCCACTTATCAATTAGTCATCAAATCAATAGTTCCCAATTTTGGCCTATAAAAGAAGGCATTTGGCATGCATTTAGGCATCTTGGTTTCCAGATCAAGATCATGCTCTTCCTTTCTCTCTTTGTATTTTTTGTAATGTTTATGCTTTGCTTTCATTAATATGAAGTTTATGCCTTTCATTTCCTTTCCTTTACTTAGTTAACTTTCATGTTCTTATTTTGTTTATCTATTTTGCTTTCTTTCATTATGTCTAGCTAAGTTAGTTATGCCAAGGTGAAAAGGTTACACTAATGGTGTAAGAATAAGTATAATGTAAACTTAATATGGACTTTAATGTTTGATACTAACATGCTTTATATTTGTTATCTTGTTCACTCTTTAATACTTTGCTTGTTAAATGACTAATCTTGATTTATGTTGTATAACACTTGGTACAACAAATGCTTGGCACTTTCATAGCCCATAATGTATGGTATAACCGACACCTGAGCTATGAAAGGAACTTGATTTGTTGTTAACATAAGTTATAATCATGAATGCTTGATGAAATTTACAAGTATTAGCATTAATCGAATAAGATGACTAATGTAATCATGTTAACAATTTATAATCTGATTGGAACCTCCTTTATGTGTGGTTTCCAATTGAATAATAAGAGTTTATATTATACTTGTTTGACATACCATTAGTGGAATCTCTAACCTTGACATTTGTTCTTATCATTGTTTAATCTTTACATTAATATTTCATCTTAAAGTTCTCATCATCTTCTTTTTCCCCTTCTTTTTCTTTATTATTATTGTTATTATTATTACTATTATTATTAGTATTACTACTACTACTACTACTACTACTACTACTACTACTACTACTACTACTACTATTATTATTATTATTGTTATTATTATTATTGTTATTACTATTATTGTTGTTTATAATTGTTGTCTATAATTTGTACAATTAACCTCTCTGTGGTTCGACCCCGGTCTTGCCGGGTTATTTATTACTTCGACACTCCTGCACTTGGAAGAAGACATCAACCTTTTAGTCGTGTCATCACCTTCAATACATCTTATCTAAGATAAACTGCATTGTTATTTGATTGTTTGTCTAGGTCGGATTTCTATTCGTTGATCTTTTTTAAAGTCTAAGGTAAATCTCTCTTCATGAGAGAATCTCTATGTTATCAAATTAAATCATAACCGTTCTAAAGTCTAAATTTTAGCAACATATTTTTTACACGTTGTATCTTTAATACATGAGAATAAACTCTATTATGTAGTTTTACATCCATAAGTATTAAAATCTACATCTAAACCTTAAAAAAAATTGAAAAATATTTTCAATATTTTGACCAAACCCTAATGGATGATTATAAACTGATTGTGATATCTATTTTTTTTTTGTTTTTTAAAAACATGATAAAGATGCAAATTTTTATGAAAATATACTTGGAAAGTTTTTAGAATTTGGTCGTATGCATGAAAATGAAATATTTTTTTAAAGGGAAATTAATTTTAAAGTTTTTGATTTTTTTTTTGAAATATTTTGGAGAAGGTTGTGTATTTTAATACTAGATTTGTGTTTTACAATGTAAATATACAACCCGATATTATGCAAATTTAATAGAGAAAATATTTGAGAAAATAAAAAAAAATTGAAATGATTTTTCAATTTTTTTAAATATATAAATATAAATATATAATATTATAATAAATATGTGGGTCGGACTGGCCCCACTAATCAGATCAAACTCAGTCAAAAAATGATTGGGTTGGGCATCTTGGCCTAACAAATGTTTTTTTTTTCTTTTTAGGGGCAGGTCGGAACAGGCCCAACCATCTAGGCTAGGCCAAATCAGGTCCATCCCACCAAATAAGTGAATTATTTACAAAATGTGAAAAGTAGTTCACGTTATGTATGCAATCCATTACCAGAAAATCGATGATAACCAACGGAATTACTTACAAATTTTTTTCATCGGTAATCTTTATCGATGAATTTTCAATTTTATTGGTATATACCGACAGACAATACATGTCAGTGATACAGTTGGTATATTTCGATACCGACGGAATACATCCATCGGTACATACTGACCGTATCACCAATGGATTATGTAGTTTTTTTGAAAAGTTGTAACAGAATGATGATGTAGATTTTGTTTAGACGATTTTACCAACGAAATGATCAAGTGGTTCAAACCGGGATCTCCGTACAATGACATGGCATTGTCACCAGAATATATACCCACTTTATTGACACTCTCTTCTTCTATTTCTCCTTCTTCTTGCCCATCCCGCCTCTCCCCTCTCAAAGTGTGGCTAACTACACATCCCAACTTTCCTCCTCTTTCCAACACAAGCACTCAAGTTTCTTATATTTTTGTACATGGTCACAACAACCATTTTTATAGATTTTATCATTTTCTGTAAGTAAACCTATCATTTTTTTATTTTAACATTTAAATGTGATTTTTTTTAGTATATGTATTTTGTTAACATATGTACTTGTTTGATTGTTATTTGTCAAAAACACTTGTAGTATGAATGTATAATTTTATAATTATTATAATTTATTTTAGATTTTGTCAAATTATATTTGTTTGTAAGTTGTTGAAATTTTGTTTGAATTATACCGAATTAGATGTGTTATGATGAAATAAATAATAGTTTGTTTAACGGGTCCGTTTTAATTTTTATCAATTCTATTACGAAGTTGTGATTTCTGTAAATTTATATATGTATAAATTTGTATGGACATTGATAGTTGATAATTGATAATGAATATTTAACATAAGTATTTTTTTAGTTTGTTGGATAATGTCAGGGCAAACCAATATTTTTGTTATGTTTATTTACATAACATAGTTAATTAATACATGTTGTTATCATAATTTTATAGAGGTTTGATAAAAGTCATGGATGATCATTCATGAATGTATCGGGACTCACTCCAAGAATTGCGGATGATGGATTATTGTAATGGGATCCAGGGTTTTATTATTTTCACAACATCTATCCCAAGAAATTTTACTAATGGCGGTATTAGGTATCCATACAGGAAGTGTAAAAATAAAAAGTTTCTGCATCAAGATGTTGTAACGATGCATCTTCTAACCAAAGGGTTCATAAAGAATTATTTGTGTTGCTATGCACATAAAGAACTATTTGTTCCTAATGAGAGCATGGTAAAAAGGGTAGCTGGGTCAACTTTTAGAGCTAGCAACATGCATAAAGTTGGAAATGACAATAATAATCTTTACAGGAATATGGTTATGGATGCAATGAGAATGAGTGAAGGTAATGTTAGTGAATATTCAATCATATAAGAAAAACCTAATACAGATGCAATAAGGTTTTTTGATCTGTTAAAAGATTCTGATGAAATATTATGAGATGGTTGCATGAACCACAATAAATTATTGATACTAACATAGGTATTTAAATGAAGCTTTAATTATTATCTTGATACAAAGTTTCCATGCCAGCAATTTGTTTCTGCACGAACACTGTTTATGTCTAGTAGTCTTAGCTTAATTATCTCATATTGATGATGACTCGTTTACCAGAACTATTTGAGATTTGATCAAAAACAATATCCAAGAACTATTTTCAGACAATCTATGTATCCAATTTTATGAAGGCGCTTGGAATACAGAAGATCAGAAAAAGGGACTACTAGTCCTACTTTATGTGAATTTTCAGTTTATGACATTTACTTGAAAAAAAATTACTTTATTTGAATTTTCTTGTTTTAGCTGGCTTCAGGACTCTCACTCATAATCCATGACCGATGAGATTTCCATTTGTGCATATTGCTATATTTGTTACTTGTTGCACCTAACCACACTTGCTTTGCCCGCCTGCCTTTCTTCTCTGTGTCCATGGATACCAATTCACAGAAATCTGAAAGAAGAGGGATGATGATTCAATCCTTGCTGCAATTCTTGCTTGTGTTGAAAGGACTCCGATTTTGAAGGATTAATGTAGTGGAATTTTATGTCTGCAAGAAGCTCCTTCATACATTCTTGGGTGAATCTGTTGAATATTTATGGTGAGTCTTGATACTTATTGTGATTGCCAAAGTTAAATATTTCAAGTCGCAATGCTTCGTCAAATCTCTCGGAGATGATGAAAATATGAAATCAAGCCTTCAGACACATGCTTTAAATTTGACGTATCACCTCTTGAACTTGTGACGATATAGGAGACCGCAGCATTTGATCAGTTTTCAAGGGTGGATTGGTTATTACTTATTATGTCACTTGGTTTGCTGCTTCGTATTTTATGGAATTGATGGGGGAAATGAGGGTTCAATCTCTTCCTCAAGAATTGAAGCACGGTGGTTTTAGTGACCTAGCTAATCGTTCTAACCAGCTTTTGAATCCATAAAATGCCCCAGTCATACAAGCTGAAGGTAAGAATATTCTTATTTCCAAGCAAACCACCACAGCTTAATTTGATTATAGCTTTGCATGTCTGGCTTATGGAGCTTTCTATCTGGGACAAAATCTGCTCGTTTCTTATAATTGAATGTCACCTATTATTGCTGTGATATTTCCATGTTATCAGAACAGTTACACCAGGCATTGCCTTTGTCATAGCTCTGTTTGTCGAGCTCTTCATGTGAGCGGGGAATCCTCAAAACTTACTAGTCTAGGTTTTTAGATCAAATTGTTGTTCAACTTTGCATGTAAACCGATGCAGATCTCTTCGACACAGTTTTGGTACTGTTGCAGTCACGTGCGGATGTAATGCAAAAATCATAAATTTCATAATACTGCAACCAACGCCATTACCATACCAGGTTTTTGATCTTGTGTGAAGGACAAGTCCTCAGTCACAGTAGATGATGAAATATTGATAAGGACTTTGTTTCCCACATCACTAGCCGACAACCAGATAACCTTTTAGTTTGAAAATGTAGTTATAATTGTTTTTTAAAATGCTTTTTATTTAAAAAATAATAAATTAATATATTTTTTTAAAAAAAAATTAATTGTCTCTTGAATACCAACAAATAATAAGATGCTGATGTGGGATATAATATTAGCTAGGATTAAAAATATGAACCATTAGAGATAGGCAAGATTATTTATCTCATGGACATGAGCATGTGCTCCTGTCTTGAAGGTTTTTGTTGATATCTTCCTTGGAAAGTGACTTCTCACGACATCTTATAAAGAAAATGTTATTTGATAGTGATAATTTGATAAAACATTGGTGTCTCATATTTGGATCCCGATAGGGGACCGAAAGGGAATGATTGTATGAAAAAGATTCAATTCAAAAAATGCAATATATTTGGCATTATTTTAAAATATAAACTTGTAATTTTCATAACTCGATATTTAAATAATCCTAGTTTTAATAAAAATAATAAATAATTGATTTAATATGATTTTATTAAAAATCCATGTTATGTTGTGACTCGGTCAATCTAGGAAAAAATCAATTAAAATCTATTATTTTTTTAAAATAATATCATTTATTTTTTTATAAAATAAAAATATTATATTAATCTAAAATAACCGGATGAATTCACTTGAACTTGTATTGAATCAACATCAAATCAAGTTAAAAACTATGATGCTTTACCCTTCTCGGACGGAAGGGGAAGGAAGAAATGGCTGCTGACATGATCGTCAGGCACAAATGCTGGCCATTTGTTAAGTTTGTGGATCATATGATACCATGTAGGCACTGAATACTTTCACAAATAGCAATCTGCCAAAAACATATTGGTCATGTAACAAGATCGTATTGCTGTTCATTTGGCAGGCCAATATTCCAAGATAAATAATAATACAGAGTGATGATAAGGCGATTGACTCGCACAGATTGAGATTGAAGATCATTACTTACTGCTTCATCCTTTTTATTTAAATTAATGTGAATATTTATGCTCATTTGTGTGTATTTTAATTATTTTTATTAATTTTAAAATTAATAAGTATATAAAATTTATATAATTTAAACTGATAATTTTTATAAAATAAATTTAAAATTTAAGGAATTAAGCTATACTTCTCAATATTACATAGAATGTGGTCTTTTCTTGTGTATTAACTTGCCCTAAACATCATAGCCAAAAAGGGAGCCATCTTTGGGTGATGGAACAGAAGATCCATCAGTAGAATTCTCAAAGGTAGAGAAAAATATTGAAGAGTTAAAGAAAAGTTTAAAATATTAAAATATCTCTACTTGGGGGTATTTTGATTATTTAACTGTTTATAAATATATTGAATCAATCAAAATATTCTCAAATAAATCTAGCTTAAAAAAACCATATAAAAATACCTTTAATTTAAAGGTAAATAAAATTTCATATATTATATTATAACGGTGAATAAAAAAATTATAAAGAGAACTATAATGCCTCATTCATCAATTTTAATTATATTTGTTACGAAGGTCACTTCTAAATAAATGAGAGGGTAAAATATTTTCCGAATATATGAATACTCTATCTGTACATTCATTTTTATAAAAAGAATATTAAACTTATTACATAATAATTTATGAAGGATAATATTCACAAACTTGGGGCAGTATGCATTCATTTATCATGATCAAACTACAATCACTCTCATCTCGTTTTATTTCAAGCTGTTTGTTTTTGTGGTCATGTTGTTTTTTTTTTTAAATAAATTTTATTTTTTTAGATTATTTTGATATATAAATTTAAAAATAAATTTTAAAAAATAATAATAATATTTTAATTTATTTTCAAATAAAAAATACTTTAATAATTAACTACAACCACATTACCACACCCTATCAAAATAATAATTGGTCCTGTTTTTGGATCAAGGGGTTTGCTCTCCTCTGTAATTTCAGGTTCGAGTTCTTGATTGCTTATATGATGGCCACTAGAGGCTTACATGGTCGTTAACTTTAGGGCTCATGATATTAGTTGTGGTGCGCGTAAACTAACCCGAATACCCACGTTAATTTAAAAAATAATAATAATAATAATTGGTCCTGTTTATTTTTATGTTCTAAAAGCATTTTTAAAAATATTTAAAATTTTTATATTTTATATTTTATATTAATATGTTTTTTGTGTTTTTAAATTATATTAAAAATAATTTTTAAAAAATAAAAAAAATATTATTTTAAAATATATATAAATAAAAAATATTTTAAAAAACAACCATATAAAAATTTGACTCAAGAGATTCATTAGAAATTATTTTCTAAGTTTCAAAGTCTTCTCTTTGAAGTTATATTAAATCTTCGAAAACAAGTCTACGATGATAAAAAAAAAAAAAAAAAAAAAAGCAGCACCCATTTCAGTATTTACTCCAAAATACATGTTTTTATTCTGAATATTATCTCTTTCCTTGAGATAATATCTTTGAATTTCGGCTGCCTATAGTTTCGAAATTCCCAACCTCCAGGCACGCCCTCCCCCCCACCCCCATGCATAATTTTCTAGTTCCATCCCCTCTTCTCATGGTTGGACTTTCATGTTTACGAAATTAATTTAAAATAATATTATTTTAAAAGTATACATTTCAAAAAAAAATTAACTTGATTTTATTTGAATTAATTCAATTTGACTTAATCAAATTTCTAAGTAGTTTAACACAAAACTCAATTAAATTATGTCCTGAATTATCATATTAAGATTGGTGATAATAACACTAATAAGATTATTATTTTTTTACTTACCAAAATTAAGTTTAAATTCAATCATGTTTTAGGTATTTTGTAAACTTAAAAAAATTTAAAAAAAATTACTTCAAGATTTATTTGGAAAATAAAAATAAAATACAAGAATCAAAATAATTAAGTATTAAAATATACATAATTAAAATATTTTATTATGTATTCACTTAACACTTGTCATTATTTAACAATATTAGTAGCAAAAACAGACAAACGCCTAATGATAACAAACATATTAGATAGAAAAATCATATAAATACAAAAATATTACATAAACTCTTTGAGCATAAAAATAAGGATACATGTTCATAGAGGTTCAACATTAACCTTTTAAAATTTAAATATGATTATTATAACAAAAAAAATATCCTCTAGAAAAAAAAAATATACATGACTGTCTTACAAAATAAATTATATAATAAAAAGAAACTATCTTCTAGAAGCCACAAAGGAAATACAGTTATATTTAGGTTTTTTAGTAATTCGATTAATTACACGGAAGTTTCTCGAAGAAACGTAACGTACCTGCTCTTTCCTCTCTCTCCATTATTTCCTCTCCTCTCCTCCCCTGAAAATCCCCTTGACAAAACCGAATCTTCTAGAACTGCCGTACTAATCCTCAACTCTCTGTTTTATCCCACGGCCATGTCGCCACCGCCTCTGGTGGAGCAAAACAGTACAGACACTCCAACAACCGGAGGAGGAGGAGAAACATCAAGAACAATACCAACACCATTCTTAACAAAAACATATCAAATAGTTGACGATCATACGATAGACGATGTCGTTTCATGGAATGAAGACGGATCTTCTTTTATAGTGTGGGATCCAACCGTTTTCGCCAGAGATTTGCTGCCTAAATATTTTAAGCATAATAATTTCTCAAGCTTCGTTCGACAATTAAACACTTATGTATGCCTTGCTTTATTTTCTTTCTTTTTTTTATTGAATTTACCAGAGTTTTTATCTGATAAAAAAATAATAGAAGTTGTTAAATTTATAATTTCTATTAGTTTTTTTTTTTTGATAGAGTAGACAAAATTTTGCATAATTTCTATTATTATTGTAATAGAAATCAAGCTGAATTTTGTATAATTTCTATTTATTTATTATTTCATGGTTATTTGTAGGGATTTAGGAAGGTAGTACCGGATCGATGGGAGTTTTCGAATGAAAATTTTCGGAGAGGAGAAAAAAATTTGTTAGCCAATATACAAAGGAGGAAAATCCCGGCGGTGGTGACAGCACCGGTGGCGGTGGTTCCGGCCATGGTGAAAACGTCGTCAAATTCTTCTTCGGATGAGCAAGTGATTTCGGGGAGTTCTTCGCCGGGGTTGTCGGTGGATTTGATTGATGAGAATGAGAGGTTGAGGAAGGAGAATGTACAGCTAAAAGGGGAGTTGACAGAGATGAAGAGTTTGTGTGCTAATATTTTTAGTTTGGTGTCGAATTATGCAAATTCTCGAGAGGGGAAGGGTGTGAAAAAGATGTTGGATTTGTTGCCAAAGAAGGAGGAAGAACAGGAGGGGGCGAGGATCTTTGGGGTGGAGGTTGGTGTGAAGAGAGGGAGGGAAGGAAGTGGAGATATGGAGGAGGGGGAGGGGGAGGAGGATGGGATGCAGTTGCAGTTGCGGCAACCTGGCTGTGGTGGTGGGTTGAAAATTGAGACTAATGGTTGTCAAGATGGAAATAGTAATGGTGGTGGTGGTGATCAAGATGCACCATGGCTTGAACAATGCCATAGGTGAAATCAAAAGATGTGCGATTGATAGAATTAGAGTTGTTAGGATTATTATGAGATAGAGGAGCACTAAGTACCATCCCAGGCTATCACTCTATATTGTTATAATGATGATTGAGTGGAATTCCCTTGTTGATTGTGGAGTTGCAATATCTTTGGACCGGCTCGGTCCTGCTATGTAATGATTTGGTTTTAGCCTGTAAACACAGATTCAACTGTTTAGCATGAATGGACTAGATCGGTGTAGATGGAGATGATCCTGAATCAAAATGTTTACTTCCAATCTATCTGCAAGAGTAAGATTTTTTATTTTTTATTCTTTACTTTTCAGCGCCTTTCCTTGGAGATTCCATCATGGAATCTGATGCTGATGCTGATTATGTGCTGTGATGATTGAGGGGAAAAGCCAACCTGGGAGGTGTGAGAAATGAATGAAGATCTGTGCTGATAGGCTTGTGGTACTGTCAGCTACACGCTCAGGTTGAGGGAACTGGAATTTACCTGGAATATTAATTGATTACTGTTGATGATGTATGGAATTTTAGTTAGATTTATATGCGTTTCAGGCTGATTAACACATAGGAAGTTTGCAGGCAAGCATTCCAGTATGAATACCAAAAAGAATGGGAAATCTGCGTAAAAGGAAATATGAATTAAGATTGCATGAACATAGAAGCATAGCTACACAAGTCAATTTGGTAATCTCAGCTTAATGAGTCATTTCAGCGATACGCCAGCTGGAAACTTAGATCTGTATTGGATTTTGTGCATGTTTTTGTTATAAAGGTTCGATGTGGTGTAAAATGTTTTTATAATGTACTTTTGGATTAAAAAGGTATCAAAATACTTTTGTTTTTATAATATAGCATACTAAATTATTAAAAAAATAATAAAGTATTATTAATTTAAAAAAGTATATTAAAAAAACACCCTAGAATAAAAATTACTGTATTCCTTGTAATAAGTGCATCGTGTGGGATTTTTTATTTTTTAGTTTCCATAGCTTTTCTTTCAAAAGCAGAGTTATGAAGTGTTCGGTAATGCCTAAAAGCTAATATTACATTCGCTTCTACAACTTGTAGCTGTGGAAAAAGCCACAGCCACAGCTTTAGAAAAACCCTTCATGTTGGAGATCAACAAAACTGTAGTAATGAAAAAGATAAAATGAAATAAAATTGGATTCTTTTTTTATTGCTTTGATGTCTCTATCGGAAAGTTTATCGGTGCTCAAGCTATAAATATTTTGAGAAATAAACACAAAATAGAAAATCATATTTAATATCACCAAGAAATGATTAAAATAGAAAATTATTTTTTATAGTTTCCTTCCCTTGTTTCTTTTTTCTAGTGTTTATTTCTTTTCTATACTACAAGTATCAATAATTACTTCATGTGTATGACAGAATACCTCCCGCCTCTAACTAACTGAACAGCGAATTTACTATGTATCTATCTCAGGATAGCAATGGTAAATTCATATTCACATCCTAAGTAGTAAATTTATATATTTAAACCATATGTACTGAGTTTTCAGTAATCATATATTCATTGTTAAGCTGTTATTTATTATTCAAAAAACAAAAAAAAAAAACAAAATAGTTATATATATATATATAATGTCTCAGATGATTATCCAAGCGCAACCTACATTTCTTGTAACATTGAAAAAGAAAAATCTGAATTGAAATTATGAACTGGACTAGCTTTTGCAGCTGCAGATTCCAACAGATTTCTTTTCTAAACATGTTAAGGGGTTGTTATTAAGAACAAACTTTATATGATCACAGACACAGATAATCTACACCTACCCATCTCTGATCCCTTTCAGGAACTTCAACACTTTAAGCATAGTAGGTCTGTTTGCTGGATTGTCAGACAGGCAAACAGCAGCAATCTGCAGCACTTGAAGCATCATTGGCTTGGAATCTGCACTAAGAACTGTTGGATCAAGAACATCAGCAGTCTGCCCCTTCTTAATCCTTTGAGACACCCAACCAACTAGGTTCCCCCCTTCAACCTCTTTGAAATCTGGTCCTGTTGGCTCTTTCCCGGTCACCAATTCAAGAAGAATTACACCAAAGCTATAAACATCGCCTCTTGAAGTGGACCTCCCGCTCTGACCATACTCTGGTGGTATGTAGCCAAATGTACCCGCTATGTCAGTGCTAACATGAGTTTCACAAGCACTGATCAATCTGGCCAGGCCAAAATCAGCAACCCTGGGCTCGAAGTTCTCATTAACTAGGATGTTGCTGGCCTTGATGTCCCTGTGAATGATGTGGGGGGTGAATCCATGGTGGAGAAAAGCTAGCCCACATGCTGCACCAGTTGCAATCTTGAAGCGCTTTGGCCAATCAAGGACATCAAGAGCCCCACTTCGATTTCTTAGCCAGAGATCTAAGCTCCCATTCACCATGTATTCATAAACAAGGAGCTTTTCCTCCCCAAAAGAACAATATCCGAGCAATGGGACAAGATTACGATGCTTAACCTTCCCCAAAGTTTCCATTTCAGCTATAAATTCTCGGTCACCTTGTGCCTTGGCTTGGCTCAGCTTCTTGACCGCAACTGTCTTTCCATCAGGTAGAGTGGCCTTGTATACAGTACCAAAACCTCCATCTCCAATGATGTTCGTCTTGCAAAAGTTGTTGGTGGCTTCAAGAATATCAACTAACGTTATTTTCAGAAGAGGCTGCTCAAACATGGCTATGTTGATACTCAGAGGTTCCTTTGATCTGCTGCTGCTCAAGAAGTACATGTTTCGATCAATAAAACTGCTCAGTTTTCTTTCCTCAATTTCCTCAGGGTCACCTTGCCCACTGTCTCTCATAATCCATTTCCGCAGAGTAAAGGCTGTACTAAGAGCGAAAATCATACATCCAACCGCAATCCCAGCAAGTCCCCAAGCATTCAAAAAATACGACTTGTTAAAGCTTTTGATCCTGCAATCTAAACCCAAGATTCTCCCGCAGAGATCTTTGTTGCCAGCGAGAGAAATTTTTGACCGGTTTAGACAAATACCACTTCTCGGTACTGGCCCTTCTAAACTGTTTTCTGCCAAATTCAAATAAAACAGATTAAACAGGGCACATATATTCTCTGGAATTTTCCCTGATAACCTATTCTCTGAAACATCAAGATATTCGAGTTGCATTAAATTCCCGAGCTCTACAGGAACGGTTCCTGTGAATTTATTTCCATGAAGATCCAAATATGTCAAGTATGAAAGGTTTCCAAATGATCGCGGCAAGTTTCCATCAAAGAAATTATTACTCAAATCCATAGTTTCAATCTTCCATGCCATGGAACTTGATAGGAGCTCGTCTAAAGGCCCAGATAGCCGGTTCTGCTGAACATAAAGCCCCACAAGATTCAGCATTTGTGATACAGAAGAAGGGAGCTCACCATCAAGCTCATTATCGCTCAAATCTAAGTGAGTAAGCTCTTTCAAGTCTCCAAGACTAAGAGGAAGTGGACCATGCAACTGATTACCAGTCAAATTCAGCTTCACCAAGCTGCACAGACCACCTAATCTCCCAGGGATGGTTCCAGTGAGCTGATTATTTCCCAGATACAGGCCCTGAAGCTTGGAAGAATCAACGAGTTCTGGTGGAATGGAGCCGGTTAACATATTTCCAGACAAATCCAAGGTTGTAAGATTCGTCAACCTTGAAAGTGATCCAGGAATTTCACCGGCAAGCTTGTTATTGTTAAGTAAAAGATCCACTACAAACATGAGGTTCCCCATCTCCTCAGGTATTGAACCAGACAACTTATTGTGTGACAAATCAAACACGCCAAGGTGTTGAAAGAAGCTTGAATCAGGAATGCTAGCTTCACGAAAATACAAAGACGGCTTCGATGGAATGGACCCTGATAACTTATTGTGAGAAAGAACCAAGCAATGTAATTGAACCAAATCTGCAAGTTTCTCCGGTATCGATCCACAAAGTTGATTATTACCCAGGTCCAAAGTGGTGAGTGCAACAGAATGTCCTAGCTCCACAGGAATGTTCCCTTCCAACAGATTAGAGTTCAAGTCGAGCACTGAAAGAGCTGTGAGATTGCCTATCTCCTTGGGGATAATACCCCCTAATTGATTGTTGCTAAGCACCAGCCTCTCCAACTGAACAGCATTGCCAATCCCCGCAGGCAGAGAACCCTCCAAGAAATTATTAGCAGCAGAGAATTCCATCAGGTTCAGGGAGTTCCATAAACTTAAAGGTATGGTACCCGAGAAATTGTTGGAATCAAGGTCAAGCACCATTAAGGGAAGCTCTGCTAAGTATTCCGGAATCGATCCACTAACCTGATTATTCATCAAAACCAACTGACTCAAATTAGTACACTTCAAAAACACGTCCTCAATATCACCAGCCAGGAAGTTCCCATCAAGATCAATCTCCATGAGTTCAACAGCATTACAAAGCTCTCTTGGTATCTCCCCACTCAGCATGTTACTACTCAAACTAATCACTCTCAACGCCGAGCAATTCCCAACCTCAGCTGGAATTTTCCCCGTAAATCTATTATTTGAAAGCAAAAGTGATTCCACTTGGTTCCACTTTCCAAGCCAAGCAGGCAATGGCCCAGAAAGTTGATTCTTATCAGCAGAAAATGTCAACATAGGCAACATTGAAAGCTCTTCTGGTAAAACCCCAGACAGAGAATTGAAAGACAACATCAAAGTCTTCAAGTTTTTGCAATTTCCAAGTTCTGCAGGTATAGAGCCATTAAGCTCAGAGTAAACAAGATACAATATTGACAAGCTTTCCATTTTACCAACAGACTTTGGTATTGAACACTTCAATGGATTGTATGAAAGGTCAAGTTTACTTAGTGACTTCAAATTGGAAATTTCTTCAGGCAAAGGACCAGTGATTGCACATGAAGGTGCAAAGAAGTTTACAAGTCTTGAAAGGTCACCAATTTGAGGTGGCAAAGGACCAGAAAACAAGTTGACACCAATGTAAAGATCAGAAAGGTTTTTAAGGTTGCCTATTTCAGGTGGAATGGGACCAGAAAAGGAATTGTTTGATATATCCAAGGATATTAAAGATTCAAGTTTAAAGAGCGTTACAGGAGAACCTGACAGAAGGTTGTTGCCAAGGTCCAAGAACTGAAGCCCAATCAACTTCCCGAGTTGATGCGGCACTGACCCGGTGAGCCCACTGCTTGAGAGGTCAAGAGTGTTGAGCTGGGATAACCTCCCAAGCTCCGGAGGAATTTTCCCGGCGAACGAGTTGGGACCGAGTTGTAGGGTTTGGAGCTGAGTCAGCAGACCGAGCTCGCTCGGTAACTCGCCTGATAGCAGGTTATCACCTAGAGAAAGTTGTTTCAGTCGTTTAAGGTTTGAAAAGTGACGAGGGACTTCACCAAAAAGAAGGTTATAGGACAAATCAAGGACGGTTAAGGAAGAAAGATCGAAAAGAGAAGGGTGAAGTGGGCCTTCAAGGCCCTGAGCAGACAGAATCAATGAAACAACTCGGCCGAGTTGGCAAGAAACACCAGCCCAGCTACAATGGTGGCTCGTTATGTTCCATGAAGAAAGGACTTTCGGAGTTTTTAGTGCATTTTTGAAGGAAATAAGAGACTTCCTATCAGTGCTTTGATCTTCGGTGTACTTCGAAACCAAAACGAGAGACTGTGTCAGCACTAGAAGGCAAAAAAACACAAGCTTGAAGAAAGTTGCCATTGTTGCAGAGAAAAAGGAAAGGTTTTTTTTTTTTTTAGGTTTTACATGGAGAAAATGAGAGGTAGGAGCTGAGAAGAAAAACCCATTTGAGAGAGAAGAAGCTGAAAGTAGGTAACCAGTAAATGGTGACAGTGAGAGTGAGAAGAAGCTAAAACGCCATGGTGCTATTTGGGAGGGAGAGGGTGGGTGTCAGAGAAACTGAGAAATGCATGCAGCTCACATGACATGAGTGTTAAGCCGATTATAATCTAGTCCCTATAGTGATTATAAGACTTTACGTCGGTCCTTTTTGTTTCAATGACAAATTAATTTTGACCAAGTGTGGAGTATTTACTATCTAATTTGACTTCTGAAAAGTAAATGAGATTTTAAATAAAAAATACTAAGTTAATATTGGTATTGTAATAATAATTATTTTTTAAAATATTTTGAGTTTGGAAATGTATTAAAATAATATTTATTTTATTTAAAAAAAATTATTTTTAATATCAGCATACAAAAATAGCCTAAAAACATTAAAAAATAAAATAATTCAAGAAAAAAAACTTAAATTTTTAATATATTTTAAAATAAAAAATATTTTAAAAAACATAATTCAACCAAACACAATGACATTCATTTTCCATTTATTTAATATCAGATAAATAAATGTTGCTGATTAAAATTCAGCACTACGATGCTTTATTTTCCAAGGAGTGAACTGCAAAGGGTAAATTTTGTTGAATTGTACCTTGTCTTACTCTCTCATGATATTTACGCATGATCCGGTCATAGTTAGAAATACACAAAATTATAGTTGGAAATTATATTTCCGTGTTAGCTTGGTTGATATATTTTTTAAATTATTTTTTATATTAAAATTATATTTTTTTTATTTTTTAAAAAAATATTTTTAAAATCAGTATATTAAAATGATTCAAAATATATAAAAATAATAATTTTTAACTAGAAAAAATAAATATTTTTATAATATGGAATGATAGACATTTCCAAACATTTTCTTTAACAAGTAAAAATAATTTAAAATAAAAAAAGTTTTGTTAAAAAAATATTCCAATTTTATAACTATGAGAGTAACATGCAATTGTGTTAATAATGGTGTTGTGTTGAGTGTAGAGCTGTCTATTAAAAGAGTGCATTTCATATATTGGAATCATAAATTGAACATAAAAATCCAAAAAAATATAAAATAGTTGGTATAGCATTAACTTTTTGGTTAGAAAATCGAATTTTTATTTTTTGAAAATCGACAGTCTAAGAATAAATAATTCTTCTGCTTCCAATGATCAAGGCTTGTTTCAATCGGCATCATCAACATGAGGGGAAGTTCAAGGAACCAAAAGCTTATTTTTTGCCCTCCATTGTATTGGATTTTCATTAATTTCGACTGATATCATCTCTAATTACAACCCATTTGGGTTGCACAACATTACCTTAAATCCTATTTTTTGAAAAAAATTATTAACATAAAAATCATTATTTTTCTAAAAAGAAAAATTTTAACATGATGCTACACTTTTATACATTATTTTTAGATTTTCTAGTAACATTAATTCACATTAAAAATTTATTTTTTTCATTGTTATTTACTTATTTTTCTCATTTAAAAATCATTCACAACTCATTTAAGATGGTTTAGTGATAAGAATATAGGATCAAAAAATTTATTTTTTATATGGTTTGAATTCAAGCTTTATAGTTGCTAATAAAATAGCCATTAAAAACTTATATAATCATTAATTTTAAGATTCATATGATTAGTCAAGATGTACACAAGTTGACTTAAATATCCATGTTAATAAAAAAAATCTTTAAAGAGAAAAAATATGTAATTATGAGCATAAATTACCTTAATTTTGTTATGTTTCTTACATTAATTTCATATAATGATGGGTATTAAGTTCAATTTCTCCCTCAAATACCAACACTTAACTAATAATTTATCATATATATATATATATATATATATATATATGATATAGTTTTAAAATCTCGATCAAGAAGTAAGTTTTCATCCAATTTGAAAACATATATAAAAAAAAAACTAAACCATTAATTTTTTTATTAATTAAAATAATGTTGTTTTAAATTTTTTTAAGGTCTAGTATTCTAAATTTATCAAATTTTAAAATTATAATTATAATATAGAGTTGTAAAGAAAACACATACACAATCTAATTAATCACTATAATTTTTCAATATCTTACGGGTCAATCATGAGTAAGATACAAGGTTGTAAAGGAACAGACACCATCTAATTAATCACTGCAATTTTTTCCATGCTTGCGAATTATTAAGAATCTTGAACAAGCGGACCCTACAAAACCCTATATTTTCATCTGTCGCCATATTCTCTCCAGAGAAGGGAAGTCCAGAACTCAAGATTCGTGCATGGGGAAGGAACATATAACATCTTGAATTGACCAAACAACCCCTTGAAGGGACAGCTTTAGAATTGAGCTCTCTGTAACCTTCAAAGGGAAGTTGCAGCCTCTGTTGCCGTCTGCAAATCTGCATGCAGAGGAAGTACATGTGAATAAATCTGGGGAGTCGCTATGGACTTGTGGGGCTGTTTTTGTCGTTCTAAATGTCTGTACCGTGCTTGATGTTGAGATGCTCCCCGGGAAAGAGAGAGACATGGATCATGGATGTGCAAGATGAGACACGAGACGTGCAAGAGAGGGAATGGTGAGCTGAGCATCGTGTAGTGGAAAGGCCCGAGGAGTGAGTTGTCTCTTCGCAGGAAGCAAGAATGGAAACTCTATTAATCTTTTAAATTTTAAAATTTACTATTATATAAATTTTAAATAATTATTATATTAATAATTACATAACTCAAACTGCAGAAAAAACAAATCCTTAATCTATGCTACTGACCCACCTGTTTTATATTATTGAAACTTATATATATTGTTGATAATTTTAATAATTGATCTGGTCTAGTGATTGGGTTATAAATTAAATGAATTAACCTAAATTAATTTGAATTAATTTAATTTTTTAAATTTATTTTTATGTAATTATAATATTTTTTTCTATATTTTTTTAATTCATTCTTATTGTCAATACATTAATTTTTTAAAAAAGAAAATTCCATAACCCACCGTTTAGCATGTTTTTTCTTTCTTTTTGTTTTTTTAAAACATAAACTATTTTGAAATTTTTTAGTAGCACTTATCTTTCCCTTCTTATGTGTTTTAATGACTATAGGTTTACTTCACAACACATAAGACTTATCATCGCAAATTCAAACTCTTCTAATAATAAATACCATCAGCCACCACCAAAAAAACTAAATCATCAAAGTTTTTCTTTTGTTACAAGGAAGAGAAAGAAAAGTAGTGGTGATCATAATAAGGCCAAGTGCACTTCTTATTCGGATAATGTATAAGTTTTCTTATTTTTTTAAATGATTTTGGGGTTGTTTTGAAAAAATAGTGGGAGATAAAGGGAGTTTTGAATTTTGATGACTGAATCAAGAACTGTTAATCGATACCTAATCTGTTAGTTCGAAAAAAAGCAAAGAATAAAGAAAAGAGAAAGTGAAAGAAGGAGATTCATGAAAAGAAACAAAAGTTTAACCTTATTGAAGGGATCAAGAGTCTTCTGCTCTTCTGCAATTCAGGATTGAAATTGTTTTTCTTTATTAGGTTTTCTTTGTTTGCAATTGTAGGCTTGCATCTTCAATGCATCATTCATCTTCGCCGTCATTTAACCTCTATACATATGAAAAAAAAGAGGTTGGGTTTTAGTCGGGTTTACCCAGGTCGACCGGGTTTTTTCGAGCCAACTTGCAGATGGATTTTTACTTAGATCCAGACCGGTCTCATGTTTGGATCGGTCGAGTCCCAGGTTGACCTGTTAGGCAGATCCAGATTTCAAAATTATGTTCCTACCTTTTATTTTTCTATGTAAAAACCATGTCATATGCTTCTTTTGGGTTTGAAATCTGTACATGGGACCTGAGATTTTACTTGGGTCTAAATTTGGTGACATTAGAGCTTAAATCCAAGAATTTTTTTTAGTTTTTGTCTCAAACATTGTTATTTTATTTGTAAAAATCACCTAAACAATATATTTTTCTGTTAGCTCGATGGTACAATAACTCAAAACTCTAAATTAAATTCAAGAAATCAAGAACAAATTAACGTAATTGGTGGTCAAGAAAAGAGAATAAACGTTATCAGTAAGTATTAGGGGAAAGCTGACGAGCAAGATTGTTATGATGGGGGTGCTTAATTAGGCTTAAGAAACCTGTTGTTTGATGAAGGAAAGGAAAAACGAAGCTGGTTTTGACAGAAAACTTTTATGCAGTCAACTTTCTTTCTTATTATTTGTATTGGGCACCAGCCCACAGATAAATTGTAACCATATGATCGATTACTTTCCAGTTTTCCTGAGACGCAGAGTATATTGCTCAGTGCGAGACATGCCAAAGAATCAAAATCCATCCCGTTAATGTGCACGTAATTATTGATAATTTTTTTTTATGTGGGTATCCGGCCATCCAGCCTGTTTGTATATATTTTAATAAATTTTATAAATTTTAAAATTAATAATTATATAATTTTGTAGTAATTTAAAATTCATGAAATTTAAATTGATGAATTCTAAAAAATAAATTTATAATTTAACCTTAGTATTATAATTAAAAAAATTTCAAAGAATATGCAAATTAACTTCATTAATAAAAATAATAATAATAATTGAGAATTTGTGCCCTTTCAGTTTTACATCCCAATTTCAAAAAATCAAATGGAAATGCATGGATTAGACAAAGGGGTCAATCCCCTAATTTAGATATTTAGATAAGCATTATATTTCTAAATTCTTATTTTTCTAAGAATTTTATTTTTTTACAGTTTTCTTTTAAAATTTTAATCTTTGATGTTTAGTCTCAATTATATAAAGTTAATTGTCCAAGTATAGTCCAATCAAGTATCTTATGCGATATATTTTACGATGCTAGGAAAGAAATTACTCTTATTGATTTTCAGAGGAGAGATAAACACAAAGAAAGTTAAATAAAAGGGAGAAAACAAAAATATTTTTCAGCCTCATTAAAAATATTTTTCTTATTTTTTTTTATAAATATTAGATTTGATTCTCTTTCTTATCTATTTATTATTGTGAATTAATAAAATAATTATCTATATTTACTCTTTAAACACCATTAAATTTTTTTCTTAACTTGACCCATGACTTATAGAAATTTTTAATGATATTTTAAGCATGTTTAATATTATGATAAATATTATTTTTTAAAGTATTTTTTACTTAAAAATATATCAAAATAATATTTTTTATTTTTTAAAATTTATTTTTAACACCAATATATTAAATGACTTGAAAATACATACAAATATTTAATTTAAAGAAAAAAAAAATTTAACAGAAAAATAAATGAACTATTTGTCTCGTTAGACAGATAAATCCACCAAAAATCAGGTTATTGAAACCCCTCAATAATTAAATTGGTAAATTTCATGTGGGTTTAATTAAATGTAGAACCCACCAATCAATGACGAGGAAACTCCAAATTCCCGTTATATATATATATATATATTCTTAGGTGAGGAGGCTCATGACATTATATACTTCCAAAATCCCACTAAATTTCTCAATGTCACAAGGCTCCCCTCATGTTCATGGGACTTCTAAACTTCACCACGTTCGTTTGTTTCAATTAATCCGTAGAATGTTGATAGTGATTTCAATTTCTAGTCCATTCCCATATCGGTCTAGATTTCAAGTTCATCCCAAGATCTCATCAAACAATCCAATCACAGTATCACTTGTACCAAAATGGCATGGTTTTGCATGGTATGATTGGCATTGCATCCAAAGTTGGAGCCGGAATGCAAATTGTGTTATTTTAAAATTTTAATTTTTTATATATATTTTTAAATTATTGATGTCAAAATAATTTTTATAATTTTTATATGTATTTTTTAAAAATACTTTAAATCATAATTATTATCACATTTATAAGATGTGATTGGACAAACATAAACAACTACACACTTTAATGAGAACACCAACTCCATAGCATGAAACCTTGCGTGCGGGACTTGAACGTCAGCTGAACTGAAGCTTTCTCAGAAAAGCAAAGAAAGCATTAACTAATGGTTTTTGGTTTGAGTGAGAGAAAAGAGAAGAGCAATAAGAGCAACGATCCCTTTCCCAATCCCATGCATCAATGCTTAGATGCGTGCACGCTTTCAAAACTATGAAAAGGGGGAAATTTACAGTTGTTTTTTAATCGCTGTAAGAAAAATTTAATGGCCTTATTGCAAAGATTTTGAAACTTTAAATTATGAGCTAAAGATGGAAGATTGACAATGGCTGTGAAGTGACTTTGCATTAATGAAGTGGCTTTGCATTAATGGCCCTTCGTTTAATTATGTCAGGATCAGTCGTTTTTTGCCTTATCAACATAATATATCAGTTTCATAACTATGAAAGAATCATCATTCCACAAATTTTAAGTCTGAGCTTGTCATCATTAGAAGAAAAAATGCTGAGCTCATTGAGAAAAAATGGACTAGTCACACACACACGCCCCATCGCCCATTGACAGTCATTGCTTTACATCAGATCAGATATCAGAATTTAGCAGAAAGTAGCCACTGCCCACTTGCTGGCTTGCTGCATGTGTCTGTGGCAGCCCAGTTGGAGATCAATTAAATCGACATATGCCAAGCTTTTGATTTCGACGCTAGGCTTGAATCTCCAAGAATGAAGATAGCTAAGAGGTTAAACGGCATCGAAACAATTCATGTCTGGCACATTATCGTAGGACTAGATATCATGACCTCGCCTGCATGCATAACAGTCATAGCAGATAAACCAGGGATGCCTTCATTGATGACCCAAAAGAAGGCTAGAAATGTTGAAAATCAAACCTGTAAACAAAAGGATGAAACAAAATCTTGTAGATGAACTGCTTTTACCTGAATAAGAGAGATGGATTTAGTTTTGATATACAGAAGGCACTGAAAAAACCAGAAATGGAAGTGACAAGGATAGAGTAGAAGAGATCGGATGCTTCAGAAAGAAAGACCTCTGTCAACAACCTTAGACAGAAGAACACCATATACATGAAATTTAATTAAAAAAATTGAGTTTCTAAACATTGGTTGAACGTTCACAGGGATGATGACACCTCTCTAATTTGATTAAAAAGGAGAATGAGCCAAAAAAGAGAATCTTTTTACTTCGTGATTAAACTAATTATTAATTTCTTAACTTGATTTTAAACTAATTATTAGATGGCTAGGTTTTTTTTTTTTGAACACTACGCTATCGCTCGAGTAAATTACTTATAGCCACTCAATTTTCAACCTAGTTATAATTTAGCGTCTATTTGGATGCAATTCCCAAACATAAGCCTAGTCTTCTTCGAAAATCTATAATTTAGTTCCTTGATTTTCGTTTCCTTCAACTTTTTCTAGATGAGTACATTGGAATTAAGAAAAACCTAACAAATATCTTAATAAAACTATGGTCAACACTTGTAAAGAACTATAAATTAAAAGCTTTAATATAAGAAAGACTAAGTTATAATAGCGTTCAAGACCCAAGGACTAAGTACTGTAATTTTACGCGTGATGTTTGATTAGTTCATGTTTAAACTAGCAAGCTTCAAACACATGAGGGCATAATGTCCTCAGGTTTGGTGGGAGAGATCACTCGTTCATTCCTAAGCACATGCTTTAATTTGATGGGAATCTGGGTTACTTAAACTGCCATGGGGGACTTCTAATGCCTATGAATTCATGCCTTCTGTCATTGCTTCTAGACCTAGAGTTGAGATTGGTGGTGAGGACATGAGGATGCATGTACGCTACTGAGTTCGTGTTTGCCACCATTTTTTGCTATCTTTTTCAATCTTACAAAACAATTCCTCTAGTGCTATATATTAATGCATTACGATCAATAGTTATACCTTTAAGTCCTTTACTTTGCTTTATTTTAATTTTGTGTCTTTGTAGATCATGACAGACCCTGATGCTCCAAGCCCTGGTGATCCATACTTGAGAGAACATCTCCACTGGTTTGTACTATAAATGCTGACTCATATAGCAAGATTACATTTTCATTTTCCCTTAAAAGGGCATATTTTGCAGCATATATATTTATCTTTTTCAGGATGGTCACTGACATTCCTGGCACAGCTGGTATTGTTTCCTTTGGTGAGTTCTTAGCTAGCTAGAAATTTTTGTTTTTCGGTTTGTTTTATTATACATTTTATTAATGCGTCTGGTGCGAAACAACAGGAAAGGAAATTGTGCTCTATGAGACTCCAAAACCTGTGGCTGGTATCCATAGATATGCGTTCATCTTATTTAAGCAGAGGGGAAGGCAAACTGAGAGGCAACCAGCTTCAAGAGACTGTTTCAACACTAGAAGGTTTTCTGGAGACAATGGATCGGACCTGCCAGTGGCAGCAGTGTACTTTGATGCACAGAGAGAAACTGCTGCAAGAAAAAGGTGATGAATGATCAAGAGAGTAATAGGTTTTCCTTCATGGACACTATAAAAGGCTTTTTAGTGTGTGAATGGCATTACGATAGAGTTACTATTACGGTTTGAAAATACAAGTATAAGAAAATCTATAAATTATATATTTTTTTTAGCTAAAATCTCAAGAGAATTTTCGAGGGACGATATAAAATTATAATGTGTATTAATTAAAATAACACAAGTTTGAGAGTTTCCCTTCCTCCCTTTCCTGCCTTCTCTTCTTCTTCTTCTCAGCTTCTTCTCCCATCTCTTTCTCTCTCATCTACTTCTTCAAATCTCTCCGGTCCCGGGCCAATCAAAGACAGAAGCATTGTTTAATAAGGCTAACAGATGCCAGTAAGTAACAAAAGGTAGGAAGAACAAGGGACAAGAAGTCTTCTTTGATGACATTCAATTACAATCGATCTGTAAACCCCCCATGCAATTTTTACAACCCTCACCAAATATTTTAAAAAAACATCTAAAGGGCAGAGTCAAATGCCTTGTTCATGTAGCCAGCCGAGAAAAACTGGAAGCAAACATGGATTTTGAAAATTCAGTGTTGGTATGACGAAATATCACAACCTTGCACACACACTGGTGTGAGCAAAACATTCAATCTAGACCATTCATCCAGCAAAACAAGTCATGCATTTATTTCTGAAGTGCACTGATGCTCTCTGCTGCAGCTCCTTCTCCCCCAAAACATACTCGAACAGCTTGTTTTCTCAAGCCTTGGTCCTTCCACTTTAACCTGCTCTACAGATGTTTGCGAACGATGAGAGGATTCATCTTGTGATTCAGCCTCTTGGGTTTCAAGAGATGGGCATGGTTCATCATTGCAGGTACATAAAGGGATGGCAACAGAAGGAAATGGGCTGCAAGTGACTGGGCAGAGAAAATCAGAAGAAACTGAAGCCACTCGATTCTTTCGGACCTCTGGTAAACATGCTAGCGATTTCCCATCCATGTCACGAGGATGAAGCATGCATGGAGCACAGAGGCCAAGAGACAGAGGAAGCTTCATTTCCTTTGCTGAGGAACCAGGAAGTCTATCAAAAGAGACAATGCCATGCCTGCAAAGAGGACATGGGATGGAGCCAGTAGGGCCTACCATTTCGGATGAGATATTGCTTGTTGAGCACAGGTAGAGTGCGCATCTTACACAAAGCTCATGCCTGCACCCTAAATATGAGAACTGCCGATCAATAACAAGAAATGACTGGCATACTGGACACAATCAATTTCACCAAAGATTGCAAAGGTGATGGAGAACGTAAGTAGAAAGGTTCTCAAAATACTTCTAAAATTAAAGTTACAAATGAAGTTTTTTTCCAAGTTCATATTTCTGTCAAAGGGGCAATTTCAGAGATACTAAAACTATGTGCGCTAGTAGAAGGGAAAGATATCCCATGATACTTTGGATGCCAACATGAAAAAGTGAAGCAGAAAGTTAGATCTTCACAATTAAAGATGGATACGGACGGTCGGATGAATGAAATCTTTCGCAGTTCTATAACTAAGGGAAAAACACAAGAAAACAATGCACTTGGCTTATGCAAAAAGAAGAACCGAGAACCTTCATGCAAGGATTTAAAGACACCACAGTCCTCGATCTTCACCAATAGAAAAATTTATATTGGTTGAAAGAGAGAACAAGGTCTTTGCTGCCTAGATGCAGCATATATAACAAGTCCTCAAAAAGATGCAGCAATTATAGATATGAATACATCGACATGATTGAGCTCATAGATAATGGAAATAGAAACCAGAACCAAAATAAATTGATATTGACAAATCAATCACATTCTTCATAGGCCAGCGATAAGCATTGGCATTGAACCTAATTTCTTTTCTCCCAGCCAAAAATATTATGTTGCTTAAATAGGTGAATCTTCGAAAGCTGTGGCATTTATATTGATGGAAGGAAAATAGATGCTTCCGGAAGAACCATGAGCATATAAATGTGCTAATAAAGAGGATCGAGGTCCAAGAGATCAACACAAGGAAAATTTGATAAATTCAAAGACAGAAAGAACAAACCTTCCGCGGCCACATTGCATGCCCCCTCCAGGCAAACAGCGCAAATATCAGGGTCATCAGAGGGCCTTGTCAAGCATTGCAGCCCACTCTCTCTGCAAAGAAAGTTCAGAAAGCATCATATTCAGTGTTCATTGACCAAGGCTAACATTATTTAACTAAACACTGATAAACTTTCAAAATCATATCAAACTCCAGGGCATTGGTTCAATTCAAGGTTAACAAAAAAGTAGCTGTAGTAGGCTTAGATTTTCTGGGTTGAGATCTAAAAAAATGTGTAACATCACATATGAGTGTCTTGCATGTGCAACAAGTCGACAAATGATTTAGTAATAAGCAATCAGCAAGGGAAACTCTTGACACAAGATACTGTCATTCTTGATGCAATGATGCACAGATAATTCCATTCCTAGGGTAGCCAACATGTGCTGCTTCAGCCTTCAAGCAATCTTAACACGGGGGATGTTAGGAATTTTAATTACTAATTACATCTCTCCTAAGAGCTTATAAATTCTCCGGTCATTCATTTTCCTCCTTTCCTGGAAGTAGTAATAGCACCAACTGATAGCAGGATATGGAACAAAACATGAAAGTAGAAACCTTCTCAAGTTTTGATCCTTCACAGTTCACACATTGCCTCGACGAAGGGTTTATAGTTTGATTTAATTCTGTAAGCATCATTAAACCAATTCATACTATAAGATGTCGCACACAGAAAACATAATCAGTATCTAGCTTATACAGTATTCAGCAAGCATGAGACATTAACTGTAAGGCACTCGTATCCCAATAAAACAGGTTCCATATCAGCCAGACTTGGATGACAAGCTCATAGTGAACCAAGCTAGAGCAGCTTGTTCTTAACCGAGTTCGTATCTCTTGCTCTTTGTTGCACTTTTCCTTAAACAATAGGCTGCCCAAGAAAGCAACAAAGGGCAGAGGACCCATATCCACTCTATCAGTTTACTATTAGAAACTGGGCTATTTTATTGGACTCAAATTTAGTTCTGAAATTCCAATGATACCCAAATTTAGAAAATTATAAACATCAAGCGTTTGAGACTTTAGTTAGTGCTGTTGCGATGATATTTTTTAAACCATCACCTTCTTAGCATGGATGTATGCACACCTCTATATAAGCATGTGTGCGTGAGAGAGAGGGAGCATATTTATTAAGTTGAAAAAGTACCTTGCTATGTTAAGTACACTCAAAAGAGGCAAGGCTAAGTAATTAGAGTGAGGAAATCTAGGTATTGTAGATTCAGAATTTGGTGCCAACAATGGTTCAAGCCAATGACGCCCCCACATCCTAGCAACATCAACAGGCAGCCACCTGAAGAAAACACAGGAGTTTCTATGTCAATTTTTCACAATAAATTCCAGAGCTGTTGCATCAATCAGTCATAACACAAAACAAACCCAAAGCAATTTACCCGTTGCAATTTAATGTCGTCCGACTGGCACCTCTTGCAAGAAGGATCTGGAGAATTAGCAGCACTATCATCTAATGTTCATAAAGTCAAAAACAGGAAAGGCAAGCTTCTTCTTGTTGAATATTATTCTTACCTGACAGCATTTTAAATTGCCCCCACAGGCAGCATAATGCAAGGGGGTGCTTCCAGCCCCTACGCATCGACATAATTATATTTTCAGGGGTACAAATCACAATCGAAAGATTTGCAAACAAATTGTGAGGCATAGAGCAGAAAAGTAAACCTATCAAATCCATCGTTGTCCCATAATGAAATGTCTCTGATGATACATTTGCATGAATATCAAGTAGAAGCTGTACACAATCAAAATGCCCATTCAATGCAACCATGTGAAGTGCAGTGATACCACCATCAGCCGCCTTATTTACAAACCTGGACAGCGCACTGCACAATAATATAACATAAGTCAGATACATCTGTGGTATAAACCACTAAAAGAATAAATCTAACAGCAAGAGGGAAACATCAGACAACAACTATTTCCCACCAAAGTAATGACGCCAGAATCAATATGCCATCAGGGTGAAAATCTTTACAATCTGAATGAACTAATACCTCTGGTCAAATCTGTTCTTCTCACTAGAACCATCCCCAGTATCACCTTCTATACAAGCATGCATAGCTTCAAAAGGGGCGCTAGGAACAAAATCTGCTACAACTAATCTTATACATCTTGCATGCCCATTTACAGCTGCAAAGTGTAGAGCAGTCCTTCCATTAAGATAATCTGCCCTCGTAACCTATAAAGCCACAATTTTAACAAAGGTTAATTAAAAAAAAAAGAACAAGTTCCAAGTAAAACAGGAAAATCAACAAAAGTTTCTCTTCTGAAACTGAATTTACTTACATTGCACCTAAACAATAAAAGTGTCTGCACAACTTCCCAGTGTCCATATCTACAAGCTTGCATCAATGCCGTCTTCAAAAAAAAATCACAAAAAATATCACCAACTAGAGAAAAAAAAAATCGAAACAGAACAGTTAATTTGTTTCAAATTAAAGAATTACACGTTTTATCAATCTGGTTTCAAAAACAAGCAACATCCAAATGAAATCAAAATCTGGGTTTCGTTCATCTCCACATAACTAATATTAACAGAAACAAAAGTCCAAAATTCTACAATCAAACTTAAAGTTCTAATGAAACAAAAATTTCAACTTTTATTTATTTCCCCATCACTAAAATACTGAACCAAAAAAAATCAAAATCAACACTTTCACCACAAGAACTTCAAAAAAATACCCATCATCAAATTTGATCCAAAAAATCATATGAACATTCTCTCACGTTTATATATCAAATCACTAAAATACTTAACAAAAAAAAAATCAAAATCAAAACTTTCACCTAAGAACTTCAAGAAAAAATCAAATTTGATCCAACAAATCATATGAGCATTCCCACACATTTATATATCAAATCCCCCCCGCCCCGCCCCAAAAAAAATCACAATAAATAAAAGAACAACATTTTCTTTACCTGGCCACAGTAATTCCTCGAATTCACATCAGCTCCATTCTCTAACAACAACCCCACAATCTAGAACATTAAAATCAGACACATTAACTAAAAGAAAAAAAATCCAAAAAGAAAAAAAGTTACCCTTTTTTCACCTTTTTACCTCATTGTGGCCTTTAGCAGCAGCAAAATGGAGAGGAGAATTAAGGCCACCAAAAGTTGAATATTTAGCTAGACACGGATTACAATCCAATAACATCCTGGCTTCCACCAAATCTCCATCTCTTGCTGCTGAAACTAACCTCTCCCCTGAAGCTGAGCACCCAAATGAATTCCCCATTATGACCACTCCCCTCCTCTCTCTCTCTCTCTCTCCCCCTCCCTCTACGTCTGTCTCGGACAAAAAAATTTCGGACAACAAAATTTTTTCTGATTTGTGTTTTTTGAGGCTTTGTTTATGGAGGTAGAAATTTGGTGATGTGGTTGTTTATATATATATAGATCAAGTATTAAATTATATAGATATTTTAAACTATATAACAATGAATATCAATAAATTTTTTAAAAAAGGGTTGCATTCAAGTCAATTTAGATAAGCATTCCATCACGGTCAAGTCTAAAAATCTAAGTAGGTTGAAGTAGATTAATTTGAGTGTTAAACTGGATAGTAACAAGGTAATATTTTTTATATTTTTATTAAAATTTAATATAATCTAAACTATAAGTTATTAAATTACTTGAATTATATATAAACTTGTTCGGTCTAGTTTTAAAACAAAAATATTTATATATAGTTAATATCTATCTAAAATATTTTGTTAATGTCAATGTGCTTGACCAGTGTAAATTACTTGCATATAGAAGATAGGATCCTTATTTGCTAATTGTCATGGCAAGAAAATCAACTGATATGGTAATAATAGTAGATAAAATTTTGTCAAAAATGTAATTTTTATATTTTTGGACTTCAGATCTTGGTGGGAATAAATCTGATATCTGTAATTCTTTGATTTTTACCTTTTTGGTTGGCAAAATACTGACCCCCTTTTCTGTAAAATTTGAGAATGGCAATTAGAATATTAAATTAGGGTTTAGGGTTTATATGAACTAAGTAGAACCAACATTTATAGTGTAATTGATTTTATCCAAAGAAACTAGGTTTTGATAATATATTTTTATTCCAAACTTGTGGGACAAAACTTGACAATAAAGTCAATTAAAAATGGGGTCACAGGGAAATCAGAAAGCATACAATCTGTTGACAGGAAAGATCATACAGAACACATCAATCATGTAATCAAAGGCCCTACCGCGGGACTTTAACAGCATTGAGATATGTTTGTCGCTGCATTTTTAAAGTATTTTAAAAAGAATTTAAAAAATATATATTTTAAATTAATACATTTTTTTTATTTTTAAATCATTTTAATATACTAATTCAAAAAATAATTTTTAAAAAATAAAAATATATTATTAGCATATTTTTCCTATTAAAAAACAACCGCAATCACACTTTTAAAATACACCTATTTATTTTTATATTTTAAAAATATATTTTTAAATTATTTTAATGTGATGATGCTAAAATAAAAAAATTATTGATATATATTTTAACATAAAAAAATATTTAAAAAATAATTTCGACTATATTGTCAAAAATTAATTTATTTTTTACTTACTTTAAATTATTATTTATCATCTTTTTAATCATTTAAAATTATTTAAAAATATATTTAGCTTTAAACCTTTTCACACATATGTGTGAGAGTTTAACTTACATTCAATGAATATCAAAATAAGTTTATTAAACAAATAAAGTTTTTTATAGTTATTTTATTAAATTTAAAGGATAATAAATAAAATATAAATATTATCAAATCTTATCCAAAACACAATCCAAATTTATCCTAAGCCATGTATATTTATATTTTTAAAATCTAATATAATAAATACACACTCTAATATTAATATAATATACATACATATATATGGCATTTATAAAAACCATGCTTGAATCAGACGGCAATTAATGGTTGTTGATTGTAGATGGAAGTGGAGGACACCACATGAGATTACTTCGTACATAGAGAGATTTACGCAAAAATTATGAGGTTAAGTTTGGTGAGATGTGGGCCGTTTGATTGGAGATGGACTCGAGAGGGAGGCGATCTAACCTGGGAAATTTTGGAGACCAATTTCTAAAATTATTTTTTTTCCTCCTTTAATTTAGAATTTTAGATGGGAAGTGGAAACAATAGTAGAAAAATTGTTAATTCCTTGTCGAGTATTATTTTCTTCCTTTAATTATAGAGAAAAAATTGGCAAATTGCAAAAATATGTTTTTTCTAGATTATATTTGGTTAATATGTTTGAAAAAAAAAAACTAATACATAAAGGGCATAAATATGTTTAATTGGATGAACAAAGATGCATATAAATTAAATCTATATTCATAATATTTATATTATTTCAAAATAGAAAAGACATAAGTACAACTATCTTGCTTTTTTGTTTTTTTTTTATTTTAAAATAATATCCAGACACTATCTTAATATTTCAAATTGTATTACAATTTTAGAAAGTAGACGTTTACCATGATATTAGAGTATTTTTTTTACATAAAATATTTTATAAATAAAAAAATATCGATCACAGATTAGTTCTTGCGATGAAAATAAATCCCTAAAATAAATTTGACAAGAGTATCTGCAATTCAAATGATGTGTAGTACAGGATAATAACAAGCTGCCATGATCAAAATTGGATTCCAAGTCTAATAATTGCTTAAAGAATAAAAGCAGGCATAAAATTTCAGCATAGATTTATCTATAGAACACCAAAGGATAGATGAGAATATAATCTATGTAGACAAACCTATTTCTTGAAAGTAAGAAAATGCTAATATATTTGAAAACTTTGATACATCAAGATTGAATCCATTTTTTATCTGATTAAAAATAATTAATTCATGATAAAACTAAAAAAAAAAATATGAGAATTTTATTTCTGACAACTATTGAAAACTTGAACCTTGATAATCACGAAGAAAGCATACCTCATTAATCATCTAAATGTGTAAAAAGAAAAAAAGGCACTGTTAATGATGTGTTTAACAAAATTCATGGCAATAGAAATGAATACTCTTTGGTGGTGGACCAAATCAAGGTTTTATGAGCATACCCCTTCAGAGATTGATGGTGCTAACACATGGCAGTCGATTTAATAATTGTTCATGATAGGTAGTCAGTAATCTTGGATCTTGCTGATCCAACCCTAGATACTGGTATCTGTAGTTTTCCATGGTTACAAGTGGGAGAAGCAACCAGGGCTGGTCCAAGTGAAAACAGACGTGGATCATACGTTTGCATCAGTCACTTGATAACGGTCTTTTCTTTCATTTATATCTGTTCAGATTTGATGTCAAATACACCCACCAAACCTGCAAACTTGATTAAAGTATGCTAGATTGAAAATGACCATAAAATTAGTCACATGTTACAAAAGATCGAAGCCAGACAGCGTCCAATTTAAGACATGCTGTACATCAGTCAAGCAGTAATTTCAGCGTGGTACAAGGTTAGCAAAAGGATGTTTGCCGTAGTCTGGGGTAAGAAAATATACCAATATACTAGATGAAGGAGGCCCATCTGTAAAGTTGCTCAAGCATAAACTGTCTGCCAAGTTATTCTATAGTGGATCCTATACTGGATGCCGGAGATTGCTTATATCCTTGTTGAGGCATCATTTAGTTTTGTGAATTGTCAGCAGAATCTCAATAGCTGGCTATGCAAGAAACACAGGCTTGTATTTAGGCAAGTAAAAATTGAGAAAGGTTCCAGATTTATCCATGAAGCCTTTATGAAGAATTTCAGGGAGAAGATACATTTGACTTGGTTAGAAGAAAGGCTGTCGCATCCATATGATGTAGCTGAAAACATGATGTTGCTCGTTGAATCCACTCCTTGATCGCATGATAAAAAGGAAATCTCAAATCATGGCAAGATATGAGTCAAACTAGCTCCGGGATTTCTGCAAGCAAGAAAGGGTATAATCAGTACTTTTTACCGAATTAACTTGTAAACAAAAATTAAAAAAAATAGTGCAGGGAGAGTGCTTGCATGCATTCAGATACAAATGGGGAAAATGATTGAATATCTTCTATTTGTTTAATCATAGTGAATGGCAAAAATGCAAAGATCCAAAAAAACATTAAGAAATGAATACAGAAGTGCATGCACTGATGGTTGATTTTTGCTCAAGCACAACTGGACAATTTATATCACATATTGTCTATCCTTGGACTGGAAATGCATATGGAGTTCAAAGCCCTACGTTTCAGACTATACTTCGAACATAAAAGAAAAAAACAAGAAGATACTAGCATTCGGTTCCTGCTAAATCTTGGACTCCAGAAGTTGGTGACCGCCTACAAATCGACCAACATGGTGGAATCGCAGGGTAGAAGATGGCAAGGAGCTAGAGATGATATGTAACAATTGGAATCTAAAACCAAGAATTGCTGGTTTGTGGGAAATGTTTAAGGGAACTTGCAACTACAAAAGTTTTTGGTATCTTATGGTATGTTGCATTTAAATAATTAGAGTTGTTTATCTGATTTACTTTTCTTTCCTAAAATTTGAGGACTGCAATTGTATGGAGAGTTTGATAGGATCCCAACATATACAGACACTTGCAGATGCATACGAGCACTATAAACATGAATATATCCACATATATATCACATGTTAGTCTTCCTAAGAAACAGTTCAATGATTTCTAAGTAACCTGATCTCAACCAAATTAAATGTTAATTTCTCTGGTGGGGGAGGTTTCTTAACCAGCTAACTAAAAAGGAAATTCTACTTTGTTCATAAGGAGGCGAAACAGAAGGGAAGCCGAAGACCTATCACACCAAATCTGAGAATTTCAATAAAACTAATCACATGGTACAAGACAGTTACAATGTACAATTAAATCACATCATATAGGCGGGAATGCAAATGGTACGTAGGAAAATCCGTTCATAAAGCAAACAACTAATTTGAATTGAGACAGTTATAATCATTTGTTATATTACTGTGATATATTAGTCAAGCTGTGATGTCAATATAGAAACCTTAATTCTGAAGTCAGGGCATGAGATCACCGAGATCCTGGATGACATAGGCAATTTGAACACTTCCTATTGCATAAAATGTCCTCTAAGTTAATTACTTGTTGAGGCTGGGGCCAGGGGCACTAATTTGGATACCAGAGTGACCATGCATACATAAAATTGATTGCTCATGAAGGCACTGTTAGTGAGCTGTCATCAGAATCTCAGTCGCTGGCTACACTGCAAACATCAAGAAGAAAGTAAACAAAAACTGAGGTAGCCTTTAGCAAACCAATCCAACGCTCCTTCATGAAAGGAAAACCATGCCACCAAGAACAAAGCTGCCTATCACATCCTTCAACATAAAACTGAAAACTTGGCAATGCTTGTTGAGCTCATCTCCTTGCAAGGAGTCAACTAGCTCCATGGATTGTGCAATCAAGAAGGGCTGTTAAATCAAGAGAATTTTTGGGGAAAAAACCCGGCAATTTTATGAAAGAAGAAGAGGAATGCATTGAGATGCAATTGAGCCAAAAAAGAAGAAGAAGAAGCATTGTTAGACCACATGATTAATTTTAAGCACAGCCAGTAGCAAAACTGCCAAGAGACAGGATAAACACTGGAAATGGATGCAAAAGCTCACAGATTGATGATTAGTACCTGCCAAGCACAGCTGGGCAATTGTTACCAAATATTAGCTGTCGTTAGATTAGAATGCTTACGGAGTTCAAAGCCCATTTTCTGATAGGACTTGGAATATTTCGGGTCCCAGAAATTGGTGAGAGGTGACAGCCATCCTACTGTGACCACTGTGGTGGAATCAGAAACCATCATGCAAGACAATATAATAGAATTACTTCAGGTCATTTGAAATATACTTTGATCATGTTCAACTATGAATATAGATAGGCACTAAGGCTTGATAGCTCATTATTAACACACATTTTCCATGTCTGACAAGTGCTACAATCTGACATATTTTTCAATTTATAAGCAAGCAACACTCTACAACAATTCAAGGAAAGAAGAATATGCCAACCATTTGATCAAATATGCATGTGGATATGCAAAGGACACGTAATTTAATAAAAAATAAGCGGAAGCCTTTACAGTTTATCAAGCACAGTGAATGAATTTTACTGTAACTTCAGTTCACAAAAAGGATCACATTCCAATGAAACAACACAGAAGCCACTTGAAAAACCAATAGTATTCCCGCAAATGTAAGTCCTCCTCAGTGACCCCAGTTCCATTTAATTCGCTTCTTCTAACATCTCGGATGCGTATAATTGAGATTCACTCCTTTGCCTCGTCATCCCCAGGAGTAGTAAATTTTCAGTAATTGTTGATGCTTGCCAACTGAGAGCCAAAATGATTCCTTATACCACCAATGTTATGTAGCCAACCAGTTAGTTGAGCATCCTCTGCCTTTTCAATGTCATCAACATTGTCCTCCTCATCTGTCGAATCAGAACCAACATCACAACTCAAGTCTAAGTTCAAACCATCCTCCCTCTCCCCGTCTTTCCCATTCTCTCCTAAAATGCTCCATCTCATCGTCTTCTCTGTTCCTCGTATATCTAACCAACCCCCTATCCACATATGCTTTCCTTGAAGTCAAAACCACCGACTCACCCAACTTCCTCCTCGCCAAGTACATATCATTCGGCTCAACTAAGTCCCCTTTCCTATACGCCTCTCTAAGAAAAACCGTATGAAGCTTGCCATGATTCCCTCTAGTTGAAACATAAAAAATCCCCTGACACTGAAGCAAGAAGTCCTTCAACTTCTTAGGTAAATTCATAGCCATCCTAAAATGCACAATCCTCTCATCGTAGTCTTCTTCTCCACCGTCAACGACAACAATTCATAAATACTCGCCACCACCCTCTTCTCCATCCTCTTCTGAGTCTCAATTGACCTCGAATCATAACCTGAAATACCCTCGTACGGTGACCAGTAAGGAACCCTTTGCCATTTCCACACCGCAATCCTATAATACTTCCCTATCTTTAAACCCAGGTGGAAAATTCACCATAAACTTAAACCTCAAATCCTCAGTATCCATTCCTTTCTCTCTATACTCTAGCTCCCTAGCTTTCTCTATTGCGCAAGCCACCAATCTAGGGTCTCTGTCAACCACCTCAATGTACTTATTCCTAGTCTCAATAGCATCAACCAATCTAAAAAACTGCGGATACTTCAAAACAACAGAATGCTCAAAATCACCAGGCAAACCAAACTCATACCTTGCAATCCTGACATGTTCAACCGCAACCGGCCCTAATTAGACATCATTATCAACTTCCTCTACCTGGTAACAGCTTCGGGAATTTGAGCCAAAAGGGCCTCCTTTTCTTTCACAATCTGACTGAATACTTTACGCGTTAAGCGACAATACAACACACGTTGAACTGGATGATCATATACCTCAAAAACATGAGGAAATTTGAGGATAAAAGCACCAGCTTCAAAGTGTTTAAACCGCAACCTGCCAGCAAGATTGTCAAGACGTGAAATGGGAAGTGTTTGGTTGTACTGAGAAAGTATTAAAGATTGAAACTTTTAAGACTTGTCTTTTTTTCGATTTCCATGTAATTGTCAAATCCATGGTCACGAACCCATTGTTGTTTTTTGGGAATTGAAGTCGATTGAGACATGGGTTTGGTGTGTTTAAGGTTGTAGAGTGTGGACTCAAGAATTTTTAGGGTTTTGTGTTTATAGATTAAGAGATTGACAGCAATGAAGATTAGCATTTCTATGTTTTAGTTTTTAGGGTTTAGGGTTTTAGCAGGGACTGACTGAGAGAGGAAAGGACAGGCTATTGGAGTGGAGGAGAGTTAGGGAAGAATTCAAGAAATGATTGAGTGGGGGTAAATGGGAAGTTGTTAAAGTAATGAGGGGTGATTATGAATTTTGGAAAACGTGGAGGTGGTAAGTGAAATTCGTGTAGTGCGTGTAATTACAATTTACAAGATGTTGATGTGAAAAATGGAGGGTCTAATTGTAATTTTGTATCGAAATTTTGGCCTTTAAGGTAATTGAAATTTTGAAACTTGTAATGGATTGTTTTCTCGCAAGGATGCTCTATGAGCTTTTCAGACCTTAGTTTTATAACCCGGGAGTTGAAAAAACTAAAAATTAAATTAAAATAACGCTATTTTAATAATAATAATAAAAAAAAATTTAAAGATCTTTTGCCACAATATCTTCGAGTTTAATCCGTTGATTAATATACTCTAGTTCCTTTTTAATCACTAAGGTTTTTACACCAGAAGGGATACACAAAACACATGAGAGTAAGATCAGGTGTCATGCAAGAATTCAGGCTAACCTTGGCAGACAACTTTGAAGCAAAGTGTAAGTTAAAACACCAGATTGCCTAAGAGCTTGAACTGTTTTCATAACACAAAAGGTTAAAGAACTAGCAGTCTCCAATGTCTATATTGTTTTTCTGTACACGAGAGGACAAAACAAAACATTTGCTAAGGCTAACTAAGTCAATACCCGAACCACAAGACCATGATACGTCGCCAAGTTAGAACTTGCTAGGCATGGACAGTAACATCCTGAGTTATCCTACACACATCACCTCCATGCTGTTCGTTCTTGACTTGAAACCCTACTTGTGCAGAGTTGCCACTTCAAACTCCCTCTATTTCATGCCCATTCTATCTGTTTTGCCTTCCTAATACTTTGTATACTTGTATGTCCGAAAAGAAAAGGAAAAGGAGATGTACTAAGTTAAGAAGCCACCATTAGTTGAAGACTGTTCTGATCCTATGCATTGTGCAGGAGATGAGATTATGAATCGTCTCGACTGACTCGACTGTGAGCTCGGCTGAAGGAAGGTTGCTTGCCAAAATTTGGAATCCGACAGTAAAAAACGATCCACCTCCATTGTTGCTATCGCTATCTCTTTTGACTGGATTCCCATCGCTGTTGCTGGGCTCACCATTACTAAATGAATTATCTGGAAGAATCACAAACCCTGATGGCAGGAGAGCCACATAGGTAGAGTCTCCACCAGACGTCACTACACTCATCGATTGTAAGTCGACTGGTGCATACACTACTAGCGAACCTGAGACATCATTCCAGGTTTCTTGTAATATTAACATGTTGTTCTCAACCGCATCAGCATCAACAGCCTAAAAAGTGGCAAGAAACAGAAATTATACAATTAAACACGTGGTAAAATTAAGAAACCAAAAGGTTGAAAGTTGGTTATGTCCACTCACAGTTGAACGCAGGAGAGAGACACGGTTCCATTGTCCCTGTCCCTGTCCCTTGGGGATTTGGATAATCTCCTGCAAAATTCCACCATTGGATAAAATGTCCCAATGGCTCCTTGATTTTTCATCCCTCAAGAAGTCAAATAACCTTTGTCGTGAAACTGGCAGCCAAACAGAAGTCGCAGCACTCAACACGATACCATCTGGCTCACCAGGTTCATTAATACTCTTTCGGGTCAAAATCCTCACATCTTCACTCACATTTCCAGCCACAGGGTTGCCCCATTTGTGTAAAGAAGAAGCACAAACCCCAGAACAGAAGTTATCGACCATTCGTCGTGCTAACTTTAACATGCTTTTCTTACCTCCCAGATTTATCACTGTATCATGATGGTATTACAACTCAAAAGACGCCACAAACAATGTTAATTCGAGAAAATAAAAAAATTAATAAAGAAAGGATTGAGCAGATTCCCAGACCTGTCTGATCTTCACCCAAAATGCTAGGAGACATAATCATTGCCATGCCCTCGTAATACCGTTGAAGGGTAGCAAGCCACCTCTGTGCACCAAAGCCCCTGCCAGAACCAAGTATGGGTCGGTAGAGTTGATGGACTGCACTCTCATCATATTCGGAATGTTCTACCCATGTAACCTGCATTTTAATAGCAGTCAGCATTTTGGAACATATAAGCACCTGCATAGTCCTAGCATCTATCAACAGTACACCTCTATTTAGCAAGCAATCAAACTTTGGTTTACGGGGTTCCATTCACCTCAAATAAAAACAATTCCACGAAGACTTTTCTACGAACACAGTTTAAAATGTTTCACTTGTTTTTATCATTAATTAGTAAATCATGAAGCCCGAAAATTCTGATGCTGCTGAGTTATTCTTAATTCAAAGTTCTGGCGATGTTAAACACTTAACTCTTCCATTAATGGTGAGAATAATAATGAAATGGTGAATACATAGAAAAATATACTTGATTGGAGCAGACTAATAAAGTAGCATATATCATGCAGTTCCATACCACGTCGAAAGGAAGTCCATGGAAAGGACAAGAAAAGCTACAAATTCAAGGCACAGTATTGACAAAATGAGGAGAGAGCAATGTCCAAAATATAAAATACTATCCTTCTTAGAACTTGAAAATAAGATTTCGTGAGGTTTTTCAGTTACATATACAGGAAGGTGATTCTGTCATAATACAGTCGTAGCAGGTCATTACTTGGAATCAGAAGATTAAAATATAATGACTGGACCCGGGTCATGTTACCTCACGGACAGCAGGAGCAAACAGCTGAAGAACAGAAGAGACAGGAATAAAAACATCAAATGAAGGAGGTGTACAGCAAAGATTGAAAACCACAAGGCTTTACCTGGATAGAAAGATAGTGAATGCACTGAATCCAAGACCAAGGAATCAAAAACATGCGCTCGCGCGCGCGCATGCGTGTCAAATGCAGGTGATATCGTCGTCTTAGAAAGTAGCAATGGGATTAAGTGCATGCAGTAAGCAGATTTCGTTTTGGAATTGGAGAGTTTAATTTATTTTAATCAAAGAAGAAACTTCAGTCAAATGATAATCAAAGCTGAGTTTTTCAAGTAAATTAATAATATATTTCATTACAGCAAGGAGAGAATCTTTGGTGCACAACCACAATGAATAAAGGAACCACAAGTATATACAAGTACAACAAACGAAGAATCGAATCTATACAAGTTATCACCTTAGAGCAACCATTGTTCATATCTTGTATAATGCAGCCAGAAGGAAGCCTCTTGCAGGTTTCAGGGGCTTGTGCATTTAGATTTTCCTGGTTTGCATCAATGGAAACATCAACTACAGCCCACACACCCTCCGTGAGTTGCTTGCATAACCGAATGAACGTCACTTGACGCACAGGGACAAAAGGCGAAATCAATTGAAACTCGGCGTGTATCTGGAAAACAAAAACACTCATAAACTCCAGCTTCACTGCAAAAGACTATAGAACATGTAGGATAACGGCAAACCATTTGCAAAGCTCCACTTTTTGTTCCCCCCATGCCACTTGATATGATATCAGTTGTTCCACCCATGCCACTTGATATGATATCAGTGGTGGCAGCTCTAGCAATCAAGCTGGGAAACATCTCCACCCATCCATTCTGTATATGGAAGAGCAGTTAAGCTACCATGCATGTACAAAACTAGAAGCATTTCACCATTTCTAGTTGAATAAATGAAGCATATTAAGATTGAATTTGCAGCTTTCTCAGCACCATCCTTTCAGATAAGGGGATTCAGCAGACGTGAGATCATAAACAAACAAGTGTAAACAATCTCACCAAACTATTCTAATCTTGACAAAGTGCTTCAAAGTTGATAGTTATATTGTCTTTGACACAAAAATACACTAAGAAAAATGAAACACAGTAGTCCAATCCTAGTAACGAGCTCATGCTTAAGAGAAAAATAATTGAAAAATTCATAACAGCAGAAAGAGTTAGGTAGCATACCACGTCCATCAATGTCTCAACTAGAGCCGAGATGTTGACGAGTACTACACCACTCTCCCGTGTAGCCTCAGTAACAAAATTGCTGGGTTTCATGCCAATGCGAGGAAAAGTCCTCATATACTCCTCATGGTTCAGGACTTCCTTTCCTCCATCTAAGCTTTTGATCCAAATGGGACTTTCAATCTGAGCCATCTTTATCAATTCATCCATAGCAGCAAGTGCAAGATCTACAAATATTGATCTATCATGCGGTACTTCCTTGCCAACAGCATTGCCTATTGGTTTCATCAGAGACATCATAATCGCTCTATTATTATCAAGCACCATTGGCAACATGTTGTCTGTATGGCCTAAATTGCCATATCCATTTATCCCAACTGCAAGGTCCAACTTGGATTTTGAGCTTAACGGAGGGATAGGATTGGCTGAGGATGTGAGGGGTCTGCCTAAAAACTTATTGGCTAGGGCACAAACACGACCTAATTCATCAGTCAATCGAGCATTTTCGATCCTTAACTGCTGTTGCTCATAAGAAACTGGACCAGGCACCACAGGACCACCACAATTGTTGCAAATTGGATCACTCATGTTTTGTTTCAACAACTCATTCTCAAGTCGGAGTTTATCATTTTCTTGCCTGAGGATTACATTCTCATGCCGTTCCAATTGGGTCTGAAGTCCAAAATGACCAAAATAAAAATTTTCAAGAGGGAAAATAGAAGGAAGCACATTACAAGGGTACAAACAAGTCTATCAATTTACCTTCATTTGGGTTCTCCTATTTTGAAACCAAAACTTGATTTGCTTGCTTTCCAAGCCAAGCCTCCTGCTAAGCTCTGATCTTTGTTTCTCATCAGGATGAGGACACTCCTTAAAGAAACTATTAACATCACAAACAAATAGAAACAAAGCTCTTTTAGGAAAAAAAAAAAATCTTTCAATCAAAGGTAAGTAAACACAATACATAGATCTCTTAGCATAAATAACATAGCCAAAGGAAGAACTCATACAATTCAAGCTCTTGTATTTGATTAGCGGTGTGTCTGTTGTACTTCTTCCTAGGCCTTTGATCGTCTCCAACATCCTGATCTTCACCAGATGCTCCTTCAATGTTATCACTACCAGACCTGCTCTCATAATAACCATCCTCCTTGATCCGCCCTACCAAACAAGGATCAAAATGTTCCCCAAACAGACCCATATCACCACGACCATCCATCTTATTTTTCTGCAAAAAATCCCACGGACCAACAAGGGTCATATATTATCTAATTCCAAGCACCACCAGTAGGCATGGTGTTGTTCCAGTGCACTGCAACCATATGTCACAAACCTTGAAACCCCTTAACTACCTTTAAACAAACCCCCCCCCCCCCCAACTTCTTTGATCTTAAATAATCACACCAGTTTCTATTGAAAAGGTAGCTATCACTTTCACAAAGTTAGGCTTCGATTTTGTCTCGCAAGTTTTGACCTTTCCAGCACTTGCTTGAAGTATGAACTAGAATAAAAAACCACGCTCATATTCTTCTAGGATAGAAACAAGAAAACCTATTTCTTTGTCAACGCTTAATAATGGATGACTCATCTCTCTCTCTCTCTCTCTCTGAATGGGCCTGTGGAGTGATAATAAGATAAAAGGTACAAACAGAAACAAAGACCAGTCTTTTCTTGATGTATACACTGTGCACATCTCATCAAGTTGAAAATCTTTGCAACAAGAGAAGATTGCCTCTAATATTTCCATGCACACATACAAGAAACATAGCATGCGGACCAAGTGATTGTCGTTGTTGAAAAAGACTAACCCAGAAAGGTTAAGAACTAGAAAGGTTGAATTATATTAAAAAAAAAACAACAAAAAGTTGACCCTTTTTTAATACATTAATTATCTCATAGTCTCACTTTCTTAATAAATTAATTTTCTCATAGGCTCACACTTTTTTTTGTTAAAAAAAAGAAAATTAAAAAAAATAATCCCAGTTGACCTCTCTTCTTCTCCTTCAATTTTCGTGACATAGGAAAGAGAAACACGTAAAGGGTAGCTGAATGTTACAGAAAACACCAATAAAAAAACTAAAAAAAAAAAAACTTTCTTCGACATTAACGAAAACAGCCTATTGATAAAATAAAACCACCAACTCCTTTCTTCTCCCTCCCTCTCTGAATCAACTCATAAGAGAAAGGTAAAAGACGAAACGAATGTATAGTCAAGTATGAGACCGAGACAAGAAAAAATGCTACATGAAAGCAATATATATATATAGGAAGCATAAAATTAGCCTCACTAAGGTCTTTCTAATATTCTGATAGTTGTTCATGATCTTTCGTAGAGAATATATATATATATATATATATATATATAAAAGTTCAAAACTAAGTGACAATACAAGAATAAATAAATAAATAGAAGGCATGAAGCTAAAATTCACTCACACTTTCTTCTTTCTCTATCTTTTTTTCCCTCTTCAAATGGCCTCTTTCCTTTCACAAAAGATTTTCTTTCTTATTATTTCTAAAGAGGGACACAAAGAAGAGAAATGATGTCAAAGAACTAAAGAAGAATGCTCTTGTTGTATTTGTAGGGCAATGCAAAAGGTCAATTGGTGGGTCCATTTGTCTATTTTTATCAGAGCAAACTTAAAAAGGTCCCAATTTCTAGGGGTGATTTAAATTAAGTCTCCAACTTGTTTTTTTCTTGATTGTATCCTTAACATATCAATTAGTTCTCAATTAAATCCTTCTAGTAGTTTAATTCAGTTAATAGAATGGTTGAATAATTAAGTAGTTTTTATTTAATAGATTAAAAACATATAGATCTACTACCATATTCAACATCACGTTATATAATAGACTATAAAAATTAGGAAGAAGAAAGGGTTTTGTTTATATATATAGTTTAATATAACGGGTGAGTCTCACATTATTAAAAACAATATTAGCCAATAATTCATTTTATCTTATAGGATGAAATTCATGTTATATTCATGGGATTACTTAATAGTTTTAGAATTAAAAGTGAAAGGGGTCTTATTGAGAATTCCTTGATACATCAAGGACCTGGTTGAGGTAAAAATAGATTGATGACCTATCTGCACTATCCTCACAAGTTAGGGACTTATGAGACGTTTTCCCTTTTTATTACATGGCACGCTCTGTCGTGATATCCGCCCCCTTATTATTCCACGCGTGTTTTGCTAGCGCGTGTAAGGCAAGTTAATGTTGTCATGCCTTGGTGGGTTCTGTTCCAGTGAGCTGGGGATTTAAGTGGAGGGTTTGCAGGCCGCTTATGGTTGGTTAGTAGGAAGATGAGACTTGAAGATAATGGTTAGAGAATTTAAAGGGTGGTTTGGGAAATTGGATTTTGATAATAACTTGCATTCTGTCAGCGTTTCAAAATGAAAGGGATGGATACAAAAGAAATAAAAAAAATATGTTTAATTCAAAAAAGAGATGTAAAACCCTAATTCAATATATATGGAAAACCATGAAATTTTAGTATAAAAATATTAAAAATTACCTTTTTCTTATTATTATTTGAGCCAAGAGAAAAGGAGAGAATAGAGAGATTTTTTCTAAACTTGTGAAAATGAATGTGAAATTTATATTGCTATATGGATGATATTTAAGAACAAGTAAATTATTTTATTAAATAACAACAAAATGGTTATGTTACTATGATTGAGAATTTTTTAGAGAAGTTTGTGAAATTATAGGTAAAAATTAAAACGATTAAGTTTTCAAATTGAGAAAAAATTAATGATTTCAGATTAAGAACAAACTAATAATTTCGACGTGGTATTTAATGTTTCTTGATATGTATTGATTATGCTTATATTCTAATAAGATTATAATAAATCAAAAATTTATTGATATAGAAAAAATTAGCGAAACAGGATAGCGGGTAAGGGGAACCAATTATAACTAGAATGTAGGTATTCAACATCTCAATTTAAGTTAAGTATAATGTGCTTGCTATACAAGTTATTTATTTTAATAGCATGACTGTGGAATAGCAAAGGAAGAATAAATGAAATGAAAAGAGTTAAATTAGAAAATTCATAGAATTATTGGCATTTATGAAGGATTGTCAATTTTTTTTTTTTTATTTACGTGGGGTGTCCAGGCCAGCTTGCGCGCACCACGACTAATCCCCACGGCCCACTGAACACCCTGCAAACCCAGTAGGCATGTAAGGCACCGCGGGGATGACAGGCGTGCACGCCAGGACTCGAATCCAGGTGCAGTGGAAGGAGACAAGCCCCACCGCTAGGCCAAGCCCTGGAATGCAGGATTGTCAATTTTATTAGCATACGTGAGGGATTGCATCCCTGAGGGATTACTTGAATTACTGGCATCCGTAATAAATTGTTAAAGATATTAGCATCCGTGAAGGATTGTCGGAGATATAGGCTTTCACGTGGGATTTCTGAAATTAGGGCATCCATCTCTGTGGCTAAAAATATAAAACGATTGCAAGGTTAAATAGATGGTTTCATAAATGTAATGGTAGCTTGAGTTTTATCAACCATAAAATTAGTTAAAATAACTTATAATTATTGAGATCGTTTGAAATGCGATGAATATCCAAGAGAGTTAAATAAACCAATATATTTTATTGTTATACTATTTTGAATATTTTCATTTATGAAATCATCTTTATAATTTTCTTATTTAATTTCAGGATCCTCGCAGTCCTGACATGAGTAATAGGACTAATATATCGTCTTTTATTATTTTAAACAAAGAAAGCATATAATAATATAGCGTTGCATGTATTTGGACTTATCTAGACTAAAGATGTAAAACTAAATAACATATGATCATGTGTTTTATTTTGAGATGATTTTCAATACATGTATTTTAATCAAGTATTTAAATATTAGTTAAATTATATTTTGATTATAAATTATGAATAACAATCACTATAATTAGAATTTGTTAAAGGATGAAAATGTTGTGTAATGACGAGAATAAAGGAAAAATGCTGCAAGATTTTGATTCAGGATGATTGGATCGGATTTGTTCTGATTGATGTGGGATTAATATAGATGATGAAGGTTATGGATTGTTCATTTTTAAGGAAAAACTTTGTCTAAATTTCAATACAAATAAAAAAAAAAGAATAAATCTTAAAAGGGAATTATTATAGCTAAAGTTGCAAAATATGAAAGTATCACAAAAGATTCCAAGCATGAATGAATTTATGCTTTAGATGAACATGAAGATTTCAGGATGTTATAGACATAAAATAAATTTATTTATTGAAAGTCTTGAAACTATTTTTTATACTTTCAAAATAAAAAATATAATTGTCTCTATTTTTTTATCTCGAGATAAAACAATAATAAAATACTAAAAAATCTTAAGGTATTATTGTTGAGAAGAAAGAAAATGTTAATTTGACATCTTAATTAATTACATATCCATGACATTTGTTGAATTGATCATGCATTAAATGTGAACAAAGGAAAAAACTTGAGATCTAAAAAACATTATTGCTTTTAATTATTTGGATATAAGATGAGTATTTTTTTTATATAATATGAATTAAAAGAGATTTTCAAGTTATTGTGGGATTCGTAAAGTTGATTTAGTTATGTAAGGATAATTTCTACATAGTTTAATTTTAAACTTAGGTTAGATAAAGAGTTAAGTCAAAAGCTTTTAATGTTAACTTGTTGGACCAAATTTAATGATAATTTCAAATGATTCTTTGCGGCCTAGGTATTTTTTTACATCTATTTTTTTCATTCAAGTTGCAGCATAATGCAATCTTGTAAACTAGTATTTGCTAAAAAACTAAAATTTATTTTCTTATGTAATTAGTAGTTCAGATAGAAAAGTTGAAACAAGTAATCCAATTATTATGTCTGAATCCAAAAATTTTAGGTTCAAATTTGTTATTTATAAGAAAAATTCCAGTTAAAGAAAATCATAGTTATAATATTTGAATTAATGGTCAGTGAATAAACACAAGATCTCAAGTCTTAGGATTGCTTGAATTAGTCTTAATTGAAGAAAAGATAAAGAAAAGAATTGACTTATTTTAGCATGGTAAAAAACACAGATTAATTATGACCCAATCAATTCATTCCAAACTTTCTTGACTATATTTGATTTGATATTCTTTTATATTAAAATAGGATGTGTTTAAAGAATATGAATTAAATCGAGTTAACTTTACTTAATCTAAGACCCAAATCTTGTCTTATTCGCTTTTAAATTAGATTTAATAGCTATGAGGATAATATAAAATTAATACTATTTTATTTAACTAACAAAATAAAAAGTAGTTCTTCTAGTCCACTAATCACAACATGTCATGGCAAGCTAGTGGGAGGATGACACTTGGAAATAATAGTATTAAAAATTAAGAAAGATGACATTCTAAGATTTAAACCATAATCTATTATTGTGGTGACTAAATCTTGACCAAAACTTAGATCTTTAATTGTTTCTCTTTAAAATTATAATATATATATATATATATATATATATATATATGAGATAATTATCTATGAGGTAAAGAATTTCAAATCATTAATGCTATAAAAAAAAGCTCCTTTAGATAATACAATAGAAAAGTGCCTCTTGTAACATCGAGTTGTAGCCTTTATAATGGTCAGAGAGGAAGGTATAATGACCAATCCTTTAAGCTTTGTTGATCAACTTAAACAGTTAGATTAAAAATCAATACAAGAATAAGAGGCATAGAACTTTAGTTAATGGTAGGAGATGATCAGACTTATCTTATATAGGTTACTGTATTCAGCGAATTAGAAGATGTTGCCAATGATTAAGTCACAAGAAGAGTTGGATGCAAATCCCCTTCCATGAGAAAAAAGCCTAACAACCCCGATAGCCCAAAACCTCCCATTCCAGTCCTTAGACTTAATCATGAATAGTTAGGAATTGCACAAGAGAAAAAAGGTAATTAGATGCTCGAGGCTCTAGTGAATGAATATGCAGAGTCTCTTTAAAGAAGGATATATTAGCATGAATGGATCAAAAGGTCTGTTATGTAGGCTTTCAAAAATAAGGCTCCTGGTTTTCGAAGTCGAAATCACCCAAGAGAAATGGTTCAAACAGTTGAATATCTCAAAGGAAAGGGTATTTTGTTCATTAAGAATAAAGTCTTTCTCGTTCTTAATGAGGTTTTGAATAGTCATTTCAATCCTTCTCTTCCAATTTCTAAGAATATAAACTTTGAAAATGCCCATGATGCTTCATTTTCTCAATCAATTCATGAACATCATGTGGAGGGCAAACATAATGTTGGAGATTTGCTGCATTCAGCCATAACTTCGAGAATGAATGAATTTGCCTCAAAACATGTAGCTCTTCTATATATATCAACCTCTTTGATCCTTGAGTCAACTTCCCACTTTATATACAAACTTATAAGATCAATGATACTTCATATAATATTTTTCTTTTTATATGGATAAGTTTAACCACAATTGAAAAAAGAAGAAGAAAGAATATTAGGATAGGACATGATTTATATCTTTCACTGTCATAAAGAAGAATACCTTTCCATTTAAGGTGGTAGCTCCACTTACTCGGTTCATATAGTAACTACTTACCTATTATATTTCCCTGTCAACTCTTTTTTCTTAAGAAAATAGTTGTCAAAACCAACTTGAAAGTTAATTCAAAGAGAGGTATGGATTACGAGCTGGGAAAATCAACCTTATAACTTATTTTAAAAAAATTATTGTTGCAATAAAAAATAAAAGGATTAAAGGTTAAATCTTGATTAGATTCGCAGATAAACATGAACTTTTAATTAATTCACCAAATTGTTTCCTCCTATTTTTTTCCGACCTAGGCTAGTTTAAGTTGGTCAAGTTTTGAGTTAACCTGCTAATCCAATTCAGGATTTACAATCATGCCCCAGAACAACAACAACAAAAAAAAAGGAAAAGTAGGCTTATTTGAGGATGAATTTGTAAAATTTCAAATTACAAGGAGCCAATTTAAACTCATGCCTATGACAACGTAAATTACAATGGCCCATGAACATAAGAATCAGGCACATAAGGTAGCCGTCTGGCCTTTTTAAGCCCATAAATATTATTTGCCCATTAAGCAAATATATATATATATCTCTTCTCAAACTAAACCCTAGTCTGGTCTTCCTTCTTCCCTGCCAAAAAATCAGTAGCTGCTGCCGCCATGGTTCTCAAGTACGTCCCTTTCTCTCCATTGCTCTTCCATTTAACATCAATGGAAAATGGTTTTTATTTTTCTGCGTTTTTCTTTTTATGGGTATTTGTTTTTTCAAGTGTTTAAGTGTCCTGAATTGGTGGATTGAAATAGAACCATCTTGGTTTTGTTTACAAATACATTACAACTTGAATTTGTAACTACAAATTTAGCATTAGAGCCACTATTTTATGTGATAGTACAAGGAAACTGAGGCGAGCTTGATTAATTTTATGAAACTTCAAAAATGCAGTCTTTATGAAACTTTTAACCTTTTTGGTGATGGGTAGAGCATACATTTTTGGAGAGTAGAAAGGTTTCTATCATGGATTTCAAGTGAATTTTTTTATTGTTTGTATGTTAGAAAGGTAAATGGAAATACTGGTTTGCATTATGAGTTGAATTGCCATATAATTGTGATCAATGGAAACCAGACTAAGACTAAGATGGGTGTTATATCGCCAGAGTATTCAGATCCTTGGAAGAGCATAATCATGCAAATGAAGTCATTGATGTTTTAGATATGCAATCATGATAAATATCAAGCATGCGTTCCCTGGAATGGAGCATTTTTACTGACTTGACAATAGATTTTCTTTGTAATAATACTGATGGTTTCTTTCCGGATGACCAGGACTGAACTCTGCCGCTTCAGTGGGGCGAAGATCTATCCTGGCAAGGGTATCAGATTTATTCGCTCAGATTCCCAGGTAATATGCATTTTGGTATTGAAGGCATCGCATCTTCTTTCTATTTTCCCCCACCTTCCAGTACGGGCCGTGAAACTAAGTACTCTTTCTTTAATCAATTAAGGTCTTCCTCTTTGCCAATTCTAAATGCAAGAGGTACTTCCACAACAGACTGAAGCCCTCAAAGCTAACCTGGACAGCTATGTACAGGAAGCAGCATAAAAAGGTGACTTTTTTGTTAGTTTCTATCAACTTTTTAATGACGAATGCATAATGCTTGTATTTGCAAGATTGCTTTCTTCAGAAAGAAAATCATGATGCGGAATGTTGGTTTTGACTCTGCTTTCCTGATAATCACAGGATATTGCTGCAGAAACTATTAAGAAAAGGCGTCGCGCCACGAAAAAACCTTACTCAAGGTCCATTGTAGGTGCTACTTTGGAGGTCATACAGAAGAAGCGAACTGAGAAACCTGAAGTTCGTGATGCTGCAAGGGAGGCTGCACTCCGGTATGTAATTCTTTGATGGTTTTTCCAGTGTGCTTCTATCGTTGAGTCACTGGTGACACTTGTTGGTATACTTGTTTGTTCAATGCATGATGTTTTGTGCAGTGAAATTAAGGAGAGGATTAAGAAAACAAAGGATGAGAAGAGAGCCAAGAAGGCTGAGGTAACGGCAAGGGTACAAAAGAGCAGCAAAGGTAGTGTGCCAAAGGGTGCTGCACCAAAGGGCCCCAAGCTTGGCGGGGGTGGAGGAAAGCGGTGAAATCCTTCCATCTTTGTTGTCCTATTAAATCGTTACAGAATTTTGTATTCGAGATTTTACATGGATCAAGGTCTATTGTTACCATTTTGTTCTTTAAGAGTTAACCTACTCTTCTTTCAGCATTAATTAGCCATGGTTTGATTAGAGAAAGTTGTTGAATTTTATTATTATGGATTGCACGCACCGCCAATGCTGTGGATTGTTGTGTGTTCATAGGTTCTATTGCCGAACTGCAGCTCCTATATCATGATAAGAATCGAAAACATCGCTTCATTGGTTTCCGTTAAGTTCCTATAGTTTGCATGGTGGACCTGCTAGGATTTAAACTGGACACCCATCTCTGCAAGGCATTCTGGCTAAAAGCATGTGGCCTTCGATTGATGATTGTTGACTATTAAGAGCTAGTCTTTGCCTTGACTGATACGGCACTGGAATCTGAATTTGCTGCCTGGGAAACATTGTAAAATGCTCTAAGATTCGATTTTTGAAGAATTTTAAACTTGGTATGTCTTCCAGGCGTCAAGCAACCTGCTTATGCGGGTATTGGTCAGTTTTACTTGACAATGTGTTCGAATAACATTTTACATCTACATGTACATATACATACATACATACATACATACATACATACATACATACATATATATATATATATATATATATATATTTAATGGAATTTTACTTATTACTCTTCTTATAAAAAAATAATCTCCATGTAATTAAATTAAAAAAATTAAAACGAAAAAAAGAATATCAATTTTATATTTTAATAAAATGTATTTTGGAAACACATCTATAAACAAAAGTTGAAGTTAATGGGTTTTACTCCGTGTTGTTGGCCTGAACAAAACTAGGAGCTATGTTATAAATTCAAATAAAATGTATATAATATTATAAATTATAAATCACACACACACACACACAATATACAACATTAGAAAATCAAAATGAAATTCAAAATATTGACATGGTCATAAAAAGGTATACTAGTAACCCTTAAAAATAATATAAGACAATTTAAAAGAGCAAATAGATTAAAATAGTATGTTAAATCCATATGTTTTAAATGTTTTAAAAAACCACACAAAAATAAATAAATAAAAACTTAATAAAATTATCTGTGGCATATACTATTATCATTAATATTACCCTTAGGTGCCTAACCATTAACTTTGACATTAATTTAACAAATCAAGTACAATCTAAAATGAATTGAAGATTTAAGAGCACAGTATCATATATGTGCCAGAGGTTGTCATACCAAATAAACATGGGATACGGCAGGGTACCAGGGGCA
>NW_011500863.1:79317-80940 GCF_000495115.2 Populus euphratica
AGATAGGAAGAGGAAATGATTACTGTCAAATCCCACGTTTGATCCCTGCAAGCTTCCACACTTTGTTCTTCCTTTTCTTTCCCTTCTTATTTTTATTCCTTTTCCTTCTTATTTCAACAGCTGAAGGAACCATTAAAGGCAGAATTCTTGATTCTCCAGCTCAAAAGAAAAGGAAAAAAATAAAAGAAAGAAAAAAAGAAAGGGTTAGCAGCGTTGATAGATCATTCCAAAATGATCACCAGCTGGTGGCATGACTTTATTTGGCTATTTTGTTTTTTAAATTAACATAAGTATCCGGACCAGTTTGTGTACATCACGACTAATTCTACGAGTCTTGAAGTTAATAATCATATAAGTTTCTAGTGGTCATCATATAAATAACTAAAAACCTGAAATCATAAAAAGAACAAACTCTTTAATTTTAAGTTTTTATCATTTGACCATAGATGATTTACCTAATTTTGCTCGGCTAGGTTGTGAATGTTCCATCTCTACCATGTCGGTTAAGCAGAGTTTGATTGCTGCAAGCCAGAATATGAAAAAGAAAAAAGGAATATATATATAATGCTAGACTAGCAAAAGGAATTTAAAGAAGCAGGCCTTCTTTTATTCTCTCGTTTTCAGGAGAAAGGAGTGCGATTCCTTTAACAAGCACGTTGTGCGAATAATGATACTATAGTATTATAGTTTATGCCCACCATTAATTAATAAATGTGTTTGATAGTATGATGTATAATATTTTATTTGAAAATATATTAATGTAATGAACAATCACATCAGAATTATTGAGAACATGAAAATCTAGGAGAAAGCTATGTCCGTTATCTATCAACATATCATTTTTTTTCCTCATACTTTGACAGCTAAAACTTGAAGAAGAAGAAAAAAAAAAAATCCTTTTCTCCTTACCACCTCATTATTTGTATTAGCTGCAAGCAATCAAGAATTGGCCCTTTTGCAAGTGAAAAGGAAATATAAAAGAAAACAAAAAGAAATGGATTGATATTTTTCTTCTTGCCGCCTCATTTTTTAAATTGATTTTTTTTTAATTTTACTGTTTAATATTAAATTAATTGAGAATTTAGCTTCTTGATTGAATCCGAGTCTAGAATTTTATGAATTATGAGTCTGAAAGATTAACCCGAGTTTAAAAGATTCGCTCAACTTTACTTGTTTTTTATTTTTTTCTAATTCATATTTTTTTAGTTTCTTCCTTTAATATTTATTCATGGGAGATTGAATAATGTTATTTTTACATATTTTCTTCTATAGAATTTTTCACTAACTTCAAAAATATCCTAGGTTATTTTGGTTCTTTTTATTTGTCATTTTTTATTGAATTTGTTTTGATAAATTTTTTAAATTGATATTTTTTTCTCGATTTTATTCTTTAATATTAGATTAGTTAGGATTAATTTTCTTTTTCAATGTTGGATTTTTTAATAATGGGCTTCATGATTTTCTTCAATTTCCTTTCTTTTTGTTTATATCAGTATTAATATTTAGATTCTAAGTTGACGGGTTAGCTTAAATTGACTCAAGTTTTTTTAGGATAATGTTTTTAAAATTTAGTATTTTGTATTATTTTTTCTTTAACATTGAATTGTTTTAGAATTGAGCTTC
>NW_011500862.1:0-207 GCF_000495115.2 Populus euphratica
GAATCAGCAAATCATCTTGGTCAAGTGCTAGCTAAGAGAAAGATTCATTTAATGTATAGGGGAGACAGTCTTGAGTTAATGGAAGGTGTGTCAATAACTGCATTTTTAAGAGGCAGTCAAGTTTTAGGGATCGTCCCCCAAGCTTTAGCATAAGAGGACATCATTGAAAAAAAAATTGGAGAGGAACTACAGGTCTCCACAATGTCT
>NW_011500862.1:306-583 GCF_000495115.2 Populus euphratica
CTACACATTCACCATAAACCCATAGGTTTGTTAAATGTTAATGGTTATTATGATAAGTTGTTGTCTTTTCTTGATCATGCTGTGGAACATGAGTTTCTAACATCTTCTGCATGACAAATAATAATCTCTACTGCTACTGCTTAACAATTGATTGACTAACTACAATCTTTTATTCCTGTAATTGATCCCTTTATGAGTTGCATAAATTGGTCATCTAAGAAAAGCTGTAAAAAACTTAGATTTCATTTGTGAATCTTTCTGTGGATCCTTAAGGCCT
>NW_011500862.1:618-2238 GCF_000495115.2 Populus euphratica
TGTCTTTTACTTTTATTATTGTGTTTTGTTGTTGCTTATATTTGTTTAAGTGTGTTTCAAGTTTGTTAGTGCTTCGTTATTTTAGGTGATGTCTTCTATACTCTATCTTTATACTTTAGGACATTGAGGACAATGTCTTATTTTGGTTGGGGGGAAAGGGTCATAGTTGACCTAAAAAAAATTAACTAACTGTGTTTTCTATTTCATAAAGCATGTGCAAAATTGTTGTTACTACGATGACATAGTAAATGAGTTTTTTTTATTAAAGTGACTCTTAAGACGCATCTTAGCAACCATTCTTAACAAGGTTTTTCATAATATTTTTTGAAATATTTAGATTTATAAAATCTCGCATTATTATCACTTAATTCTGCTCATATACTCATTTAACATGTATTATTAAACCTTAATTTTCACATGCAAACTTTAACATATGATTGTGGGTTGCTTATTGGATTATTATATTATTTATGTTTTTTTAAGGTAACAACTAAGGAAAATGGATAGTATATAATTTTAAAAAAAAAAGAAAAAAAAATTAATGATAATAAAAATATGGATAAGTTTGGTTTCGTAAACTCTCTAACCTAAGCAATTAAGCCCAAAGGGTTTTTTTAACACCTAATACCTTATACCCAAAGGGTTGTTTTAACACCTAATACCTTGTAGTTAACTAACTTAGAAGCTATTGGTCCAACGCTTGTTACATGGGTTAAAGAGAAAAGCTTAAGAAAATCAAGCATTATACTATGTATGTATCAGTATCGGTAACCCGAGTTACAAAGTTCACAGGGGTGTCTCAACACCTAATGCCCTAAGACCAACTGGTCTAGGAGTAATTAGCTGGAAGCTCGTTACATAAGTTAAAGAAGCATGGTGTTTTAAGTTATGTGTATATATATTTAAAATAAGAAAAAAGAAGAGACAAAAAAGAAGAAGAAAATAATAATCCCAACCCAAAGAAGTTAACCTTAAACATTAGAACAAAAATTTTGTTTTCTTCCAAGAAAAGCCCCATAATTATGTGTTGATACATTGAGCACAAAAGAAAGGTTTATGAATATCTTGTTAAGAGGTATTGAGCAGATATATAAATTTAATGAGAGTTTGTTTATCTGGATAGATTAATGGAAGTTAAATGATGAATACCTTGCTTTGTGGAATTTGCAAATTGTTTTTCTACTTTAACGCTTTGATTACTAGGGACTAGTAATAAGCTGGTTGGGGGTGTGATTAGTACTTAAAAGTGCATTTTTATCATGGTTTTATATCATCATTTTGCACTTGAAGTATCAATAACTCCTTAACTAAAATATGTTTTATAATAATGTATCTAATAATATAAGATACCTATAATTTGTGGTAAATGTCTATTTTTAATGCAGGCCTATCACATAAATGAAAGGATTGATTGATGACTTGAAGAACTTAAATTGCAAGGATAAAGAGATGGCCAAACTTAGAAAAGAGATGTCGGTGCAATCCAAACCGGAACACTGTTCGTTTAGTTTGTGGTAAATGTTCATTTTAAAATGAGGCTTATCACATGAATGAAAGGATGATTGATGAGTTTAAGAACTGAAATTGAAAGGATAAAGAGATAGCCAAACATAGAAAAGA
>NW_011500862.1:3772-12008 GCF_000495115.2 Populus euphratica
ATCATTAGCGTCACATATTATTTTAAAAGGTAATGACCAATCAGGAGGTTGAATGGTAGAAGCACAAGTAAGCAAGTTTTTAAGTTTAACAAAGGTTTTTTCACAATATTTAATCCATTCAAAAATATTATCCTATGTTAGAAAGTTACTTAAGGGCTTAGATCTTACACTAAAATCTTTGATGAACCTTCTATAAAAACCAGTATGTTCTAAGAATAATCTAATATTTTTAATAGATTTTGGTGTTGGCAAGTTAGCAATTACATCGATTTTAGATTTGTCAACCTCAATTCCTTTTGATGAAACAATGTGATCAAGTACAATGTCGTTTGTTACCATAAAGTGATATTTTTTTCAATTCAGTACAAGATTCTTCTCTTTCCACCTACTTAAAACCTTTTCTAAGTTAGTCAAATAATCATCAAACTACAGCCACCTCATATCAGAAACAAATCAATATATATATAAATAAGAAGTATTGTATTCATATAAAGAAATAAGTGATGAAAAGACAATAGTTAATTACTACTTTGTATATATAAAGCATCGTGTACAAATTAACTAATAGTGTGCTGAAGTTTGTATTTTGACAATAATTGCAGTAAATCAGTCTTCTTCATCTACTATGTATCCTTGTTCACTTTCTTCTCTATGATCTTATTCTATTTAATAAAAATTAAATATAAAATAGTATACGTTTGTGTAAATTTTAAATTCCAAAAGTTTTTACTTTAAAGAATATGTTAAAATAATACAAAATTATATGTATTAGAAGATAGTTGTGAAAAATACTTTTTGGCATTTAAATCATGAAGATGAGATGATTTAAGGGAAAAATAATTTCAATTTACATATATAAAACACTTAATGGGAGTGGAAGTATAAACTAAAAAAAATGTGCATCCAAGGATCTCACATTTCTACTCTTTTTTTTTCAGTGAAAGATATTCTCAACTAGCTTAGAAGTCAACAATGCTGAGTTCTTGGTATTTTTTAAAGTTAATTAGTGATTAATTTTTAAAATGTTTTTTATTAAAAATATATTAAAATAATTTTTTTACATTTTAAAAGAATTATTTTTAATATTAACATATTAAAATAGTTTTCAAAATACTAAAAAAATTAAAATTAAAATAAAAAAATAAAAAAATTAATATTTTTTAAAAATAATTTTAAAATATCAAAATCAAGTAGCTCAAAATAATCATAAAAGCACACCCCTCGTATCATCCTAGTATATTCAAAAGATTTTTGTCATCAACTGTATGTATTTTGACGTGTAATTCTCCTTGTCTTCATCACTGTCTTTTTCAGTGGTCCTGTGAAAGCAAAAACCTACCTGCGAACGTTTGTTGAGCTCTTTTTATGTGCAGTGTGGTTTCACCTACCCTAGAACACGAGCTCCACAGGCTTGACCAATTGAATAATGGAGAATTCTCCTGGTGAGATCATCCTCTCGTCAATAGTTAATATTAATTTTCAATAAACATAATCAATCATGGAGCTGCTCCCAAATTCTAGGTAATCTAGGATAGAACATATATACGTGAATTCGTCATTAATTATAATAATCATTTTGGTTTCTTACCATCGATTAATTGTCGCAATCATTCGGCCATCCTCAATTCCTGCTATGATGGATGGTGATGATATTCGAATTTAATTGTATCATATCTGATTCAGATGGATAGTTTCTTAGATGGGAAGAATAGTTTCATATATATATAGATAGTTTTCGTAAAATCTAATCTAAACTATATTCAATTTGAAAAACACACATATACACGCGACATTCTAAACTATATTCAATTTGAAAAACACATATACAAACGACGTTAGTTTTGAATAATTATGTCACTATATAATATAATAATAAAAAAATAACGGGGGAGGTTGGAGACTTAAACTATTAAATAATGCTTTTAATAAATATACTTGTTTTTTTATAGGATATTGAGAGTTTAATTTTATTATAGGAACAAATTATTCATTTATTTTTTATTTTTTAGGATCATGTTGGATCAATTTATTTGGTTAATGTTACTAATGGAATATTGATGATAAGTATCACCTGCTAATATTGTCAACCTTCTGTTCAAGTCAAGCTTTAGTTCGCAATAGATTAAAGCAATTTAAAACCTATATCCCATAGATTAACATGAAAATAATCATAAGATTGTTCATGTTCTATTTTTCTTTAAAATTAATTAAGTAATTTAACTAATGTTTTACACACTAATCCATGTTATATTTCTTATTTTGGGATGGGATAAGTTTCATATTAAATTAATGGCGAGTCAAAAAAATTTAAATGAGGAGGCAGGATGGGATAAGTTTCATATTAAATTAATAGCGAGTCAAGATTTTTTAAATGAGGAGTCAAATTACTAACAAATGTTTGATCTTATGTATTATATAGACATGCATTATATAGAGAAATTAATTTGTAACATATGTATTAACTCATATTAAACAAAATTAAATTAAGAATACTTTTAAAATAAAAAACTTTATATTATAATTGTTATCTTCGTGTTTTTATATTTTGAAATCACTTTATAATGATTTCATTATCAATCTAATCGAATATATCTTTCTCAATATATATAACCAAACTGTCATTTATCCACTTATTTCTCATTCTATTTCATAATCTACTCTTCACAATACGCATTGGAAAAAAAAAAACTCTCTCCGCTATAGTAGTTGCAATTAGTAAAAGTGATAACAATTTTATAAGTATATATACCAACAAAAATATCAAAATCTTTTTTATTTTTACCATTTTATCCACAAGACTAGCAATACTTTAAATAGTTGAGAACTCATAATCACTGTGTAAATCAATAATATAAGTATCAAGTTAGTCACCAAGTACCATAAGATCTACTATAAAGAATTCATTAAGATAAAAAAAAGAGTAAGATGAATAAGCTTTTCTTTATTGAAAGTAGATGAAGAGTCATTTGAGTTTAAACATGTCATACAAAAAGTAACTTTGTACTTATTTTAGTGAAATGATAATCTAACTTATGAAGTTGCATGTCGATAATATTATTAAACAATTTATAACAGAAATAGTATAGGTTTGTAATCCTTAAAGATTTTTGTCTTGAACACCCACGAAACTAGTACTCATCATTCATATTTAGAATATCAATATCATATTTGATGCAAAAAGATAACATTTCTTCCAATAAAGAATCTCAATCATTCTCTCTCAACATTTTAAATCATTTCTTTGATGTTTTCAATAAACTTATAGCATTTTCTATGTCGTGATCTTTTTTTTATAATGCTTGTGAGAAGTCATTTGTAACTGCTAGTATTCTTCTCAAACAATGAAGCATGAACACAAAATTAAATGATTGCATAATATCTATTAAAACGACTGCTTATGTTCACTATTCTGAGTTTATGTCATCCTTCCTTATAATCTCAAGCACATTAAGAACTGATGAAAACATCACAAGCAAACAAATAATTGTAATATCACCATACTTCTAAAAGATGTTTCTTAATTTAGGCCCTATCCACTATAAATTTTTTCATTTTCAAGTCCTTCAATAATTCTAGCATTATTTTCTCTAATCACCTCCAGCCTTTTACATGATGTCCTAACTATGTTTATAATGACATAAATGAAATTAAAGACATTTCCAACTTCATTATACTTCTTTGTAACGGCCACAAGAGTCAATTAAAGTCTGTGAGCAAAACAATACATACAGTATACACTTGGATTGTTATTGAGAATAAGTGCTTTCAAGCCATTGAATTCACCTCACATGTTACTAGCTCCGTCATATCCATGCCTACGCAATTTTGATATGCTTAGCCCATGTTTATAAAACAAAACTTTAATAGCTGCCTTGAGTAAACTAGTAGTTGCACCTGACATATATTGAATGCCAAGAAAATATTCAATTATATGCTTATTGTTGTCTATATATCGTAGAACGATTGTCATTTGTTCCTAAATTAATATGTCACGTGACTCAGTAATTAAAATTGAAAATAATAAATTACATGAATATTTGATAATCACATTTTTAATCTTCTCTTCAACAGCTTGAATAATGTTTTTTGAATATCTAGAGAAGTTAATTTGTTATGTTTAGAAGCTTCATTAAAAGTAACTATTTTAATAGCTTCATTATTTATTGAAAGGAAACACAAAAATTCTAGATAATTTCTTTGGTTGCTTGAATATTCATATTCATCATAGCCATGAAATGGAAGTCTTTGGTGTAACAAAAATAGACACATTTTATTGAAACATTCAATTAACTTTAATAATTATTTTGACTCTTTTACATTTGCTCAAATAACAAAGTTATTATACTTTATTTTTTATTTATTAAATTCTCATATTTTATCTTAGCTGCATTGTGATTACTATTGCATTTTTAATATAAAGATCAAATCTTTCCTTCTTTTCCAATTTAAAAACCTATAATCCATAAAAGAATCAACACCTCCTTTTAACTTGAAAAGATAATTGATAATTGTACAAGCAAAAAGTAGCATATGTGATTATGTTGTATTCTAACCAAGTTGGGTATGCACCAAACCATGTTAGATTAAAGCAGCGTAATGTTGATATATTCCTAAATTATTTTTGGAAAAATCACAATGTGAAGGCTAACAAGAACCCTTTTATAGATATGCTCCTCGAATTGCATCTCTAATATTTGCATGGTATTCATAAATTAGTCTTTTTAAACCAGGGTTAACAAAGAAAATATCTCGGTTGATTTCAATATGACCTTTTCTTTTAAATTGATTGAGTTACATGATTAAATCTTTGAATGACTCTCCATTCTTAAAGGATTTATGCTTGAAATTATTGTTTAGTGACATCTTAATTAAATTAATAAATATGCTATTTTATTTATCATTATTAGTGTCTACATAACAATTAACATAACTATGCAATTAAACTTCAAAGTATGTTAAGCAATTTTTAGTATGTACTCTCTTAATTAAACTTTAAATTCCTACTTTAGTTCATTATCACTCAAATCTATATATAGTTCAAATAAGGGCATATACCAAAAGCTTCATATATGTTTCCACTAAGTTGGTTGTTATAAAGAAAAAGTCTTTTAAGCTAGAGCAATTTTTCAAGATTTTTGGGATAGCTCATTTGAAGTAATTATCAACAGCAGAGAAATTTTGAAATAACCCACCAAGGCACACATCTTGCAGTAAATGTCCAATAAATTTATTATAATATTTTTTTAACAAACTTAAATGTGTAAGATCGTTCAATTCTAAAGGAATGGAGCCAATGATATCCTGAAGGTAAAGCTTAAATTCTCCTAATCTCCACTAAATATATTAGAATATATTAACTTAATATTATAATGCTTCTTAAATCCTTCAAGCCATTCGTCTGATTAAATAATTTTCACAAGCAACATACTCTATAAAATAAAATCAAGTGCTTATATATGTACCAAGTAAGACAACTAGGATTATGTAATCAGGTTCAAGAACAACAATATTTTTACTTTTAAGTTGTGACAAAAAATAAAATAAAAATAAAACCATGGTAATCACAAACCACTAAAGTAGCAATATAAAAGTCTCTTCGTATACTGCTAATTTATGCTTAATTAATTTTTATTTTGCCATAGAATAAAATCATCACATATCCCTTCACTTTCCTATATGTTAAATAAAAATAAAAGAAATATTTGAGATAACCAACTTATAATTCAAATGCCCATAGGCATTTTTCAATCGATTCAAGAACAAAAGTTATCACTTCACGGAGAGAGAAAGTAAACAAATGATAGCAGCATAACACATTAATATATTACCTTTTTCATTTTTCACAAGATATGACTTATGCTATTATATTAATATTTTAATATAAAAAGTATTTTGAAAAATAAAGTCAAGGGAGAAATTACACCTTTCTGCCCTAATATGGCTCCACCCTTATATCAGATGATTTATTAATGGGTTTCGGTCAACATAAAATTAATGTGTGCTCTTATTCTTTTAATTGCATTAGGAAGTTGGCTTGATAGATCTAGAGAAAAGTCTTCTAAAAAAAAAAAGCATATCTATTACTTTTTTTAAACTTTGCTACCAAATTTAAAAAGTTTAGCACAAAAAAAATATAATTCCCTTTTTCTTTTTATTTTTTGTTTAAATTTGTCGGTCTAAATATGGATGACGTTGTATGATTCCAATATTAAAAACTCATCTTTCTTTTTTTATAAATATCAACCTTGCGACATTTTAAAAAGGGATTTTGCAAGTGAGGTTCTGGCCTAGCAGTGGAAGGGGCTTGTTCCCTTCCCCCATACCTGGGTTCGAACCTTACCATGCACGCCTGTCACCCCCGCGGTGCCTTACCTGCTTACTGGGCTTGCAGGATGTTCAGTGGGCCGTGGGGATTAGTCGTGGTGCGCGTAAGCTGGCCCGGACACCCCACGTAAATCAAAAAAAAAAAAAGGATTTTTGAATTTTTTCTTAGATTTGATCTCTTGTTAGTAAAAACTCTCTCAAAATTCTCTCACACTACATAACTCTTAAATATTCATTGATATAGACATTAATCATTCATTTGACCTGCCACTCACTTGCACTTCCTAGCATTGCCTACTTTTTTTCCTCGCATCTATTTCTACTTACAAGTTGCATCTATTTTTTTTATTGGTGGACTATTAATTTTAAAGTTCCAACATTAACTCTAAATATCTTAATTAATTTATTGATTAGTCATTTGATTTATTGTTGTTATTGTTTACAATTATACTATATAATTAAAGACAAAAACCCATATAATTCCCCACGTACACAAATTTGACTTGCATGGTCAAGGAATTCCCCCCTTAATTGCATTTCTAGTTTATTATAAATTTTGTAATTGGGTCTTCATTTATATCTTTCTATTTCATGCATGAATAAGTCTTTATATATTAATATAATGTTTAAAAATTAAGCATACTAATAAAAAAAATAGTAGGTGATGGGCCATCACAATAAAAAATAAAAAAACAAAAAAATAGTTTATTGTCCCTTTAGATCTTAGCTTAAGTAAATATCTTGATTGTCTGCTAGAAAAACCATCTCGGTTTGAGCTTGGCCAAAATGGACAACTTGGCTGCCCATTATGGACAAATTGTTTTGAAAAATAATATTTAGGACTCAACCAAATCCCTAATTACTTTGGAACCTACTCCTAATATAACTTAAACTTTTAGGGAGTCCACTAATGTTATATACAATAATGGAGTGTTACAATCTTAAATATATCAGTGAAGTGCCACTAATTTTCCATTTTAAAAGCAATCATATTCTATAATATTTCTCACATGTTAATTCTTATACAAATCACCTGATTGGTCTACATCTTGATTAAATTAATATTTTTTTTTATTAACCTAGCATAGCCCACGTGATCATATCATTTTATTGGTATCGTTTTATTGGTTATATATATAATCTTTTTATTCTCATTGATTAAAAAAGATATATAATGGAAAAGCAACTTCTTGACATTATTTATTTTACTCACCAAGTAAGCTACAATACTCCTCACCAAGTAAGCTATCTCATTCCTCATTAAGCAAATTATATGATATTGATAGCTTAGAGATATCAATACCGAGGCTATTCATGTAAAAAATCATGAGAGAAAAAGGCTACACAACATATGACTAACATGGCATATACCTTCTTACACTCTTTGTATTTGTTATCTTTATAAATATTATTTTCCTCCTCTAATGTACTCGATTAAGTATTGGAGAATTCTATATTCTGATACAAAACTTGTTTTTATAGGAGAACATGGAATGACTGAGTTTATACACCTTAGCCTAGAAGCAGTCATGGAAAATCCAAATCTAATTTGAAGTGTTTATAACTTTATTAGTGGTGTTGTTAGTGTAAATGTAAACAAATTATAGTTCATTCTTATTTCACAAATTACCTAGAAGTTCTTTCAATAAATAATTATTTAGAAACACCAAAATATGGGAGAGTAACCAATTGATTAGTACTTAAAAGTGCATTTTTATCATGGTTTTATATCATCATTTTGCACTTGAAGTATCAATAACTCCTTAACTGAAGCATGTTTTATAATAATATATCTAATAATATAAGATACCTTTAATTTGTGGTAAATATTCATTTTAAATGCAGGCCTATCACATAAATGAAAGGATTGATTGATGAATTTAAGAACTGAAATTGAAAGGACAAAGAGATG